>NW_009232982.1:0-17545 GCF_000690835.1 Fulmarus glacialis
TTTGCAATTTTGCTCCCATGAAATGATTTATTTGACTCAGCGTGTTCCAATAAAAAAAAAACCAACTAAAATTTTCCGGCCTAAAAAGGAAGCTTTTCCACTGTGACGTTCAGCTTGTTTTATACAGCAATACAAAAAGCTTGTCTCTGAACTCATTTTATTTTAGGCACAGTTTGGTTGGATTTCAACTAACCTCTTCCTGACTGGCTGCACTTCAGCTGCTGGAGAGAAATGACTGCCTGGAGAGCCTCCTGCGCAGCTCTGGTGAGGTGTCTGAAGGCAAGGAGGATCAGTCAGTCCCCAGACCCTGGGCCACAGATTCCTGGTGCTCCACGAGGCTGCGGGAGATGGACAGTCACTGGGGGTAGGGCAGCAAATGGGCAAGCAGGCACACTTCTGGCAACCCGGCTGTCCAGGCAGGTTATGGCTCACCAGCTCTGCTCCCCATCCTGTCCTGCCTTCCAAATGGTGGCCACCAAGCTCCTGAGCCTGCTTAGGTGGAACTGTGCTGGTCAGCAGGACAGGAGGTCCCCAGTGGCAGAGCTGGTGATATCTGGTAGTAACGTGTGCAGGACAATTTTATTACACAGAGAAGTGGCAGATAGAAAACATTGCAAGGAGCTGCAGGTAGATAACATGACCTGTCTGTGTCCCTTCTCCTCCTTACCCATCACCACCATCATCACTATATATCAAGGCTGTGCTTTGGTTCCCCTTGCTACATCCAGACTTTTGGGTTTAAAATGGCAAATGATTTGTGTGTGATGAGACCTTGGCGGGGCCAGGATTAAATGCCCAGCTCTTAAGTGCAAGTCACCTCACAAACAGATGTAGTCACTGATGCAGAGATGTGTGCACTGGTTTGAAGGGGAAAGGGTAGAAAAGTGCACGAACTCATCTACCCGGCTCTACTGGGTGGTCTACAGACAAGATAAAAGCATTTTTCCAGCACGACAGACCTATTTGTGAGTTTCTGGCAGCATGGCAAGCTATTGGATTGTGAGACAGGAGTCTGGTGTGCTCGGTTCTCCATGACGGGCTGCTGCTAGGCTGCTGCAAGGACTGTGGGGCAGTTACAACACTGCTTCAGATGACCTGGGATCCTGCCTGTGCACCTCCTGCAGTGTCGCAGTGCTAGTGTCACCCTCCCTGCTGCCATGCTCCTCTCCTAGGTGGCTCTGCCACCCACTCTGCTTTAGCGCATTCCCTGAAATGCAAGCTAAAACCTGTCCTGTGTGAGGACCTGAAATACTGAACCGGCTCATTTTTCCCATGACATCGGGCCCTTGTTCCATGATCTTCACTAAACAAGCGGGGGCACTGCAGAATCTGCATTCATTGTTGACACATGGTCCAGTTTCTGCTGAGTTACCCAGATTGCATGAAGATAGCTCATGAACCGTTTTTAACCCACTCAAACTGCTCAAGTGAGTTCACAGCAGATCAGTGCTTTGTGTCTTGGTGGCCATCACATCTTTCATCCAACAGGAGGAGTCCTAAAGCCAGATTTACCAAGGTGTCCAGCCCTGGCTTTAGCTACCAGGGATTCTTTCCAAATCCTGGAGACAAGTGGGGTGGGAGGAGGCGAAGGTCCTCTTTCTGCAAGTTTCATTATGCATCTTGCCTTTTTTTGAATATCATTTGTCTTTATTGTCTGGTGGTAATCTCTAAAAGCGGAAGCAACTTTGTCTATATTGAATGAATGGGGAAATGCTGAAAGAAGCTGTATGCTCCTTTACAGGATCCCAAAGAGATGAAACCCTTGATAATGTCTCACCTGATTTCTCTTTCACAGTGCACTCTTAAAATGTAATCAGCTTTTGGGGTATGCTCTGCCTCCAACTGTGCATACAACGCTCACATTGAAATTAATAGCAGCATGATGATACATTTGAAGTGAGAATCTGGGACAAAAAAGTTAAATTCTTGCTGGCAAAATCAATGACAAAAGTTTCTTTGGCTTTAGTTCTCACTTTAGAGGCATCTGTATGTCTAAGGCTGGAAAGAATAATTTTTATGGGTTTATGTGTCTTAGCAACATCCTAAGAAATAAAAAAACATGACCTTTGGATACATTTTATACAAGGAGTTTAGAAACATGTCTTTGTGGCTTCCCTTCTCTTAGCAGAGATTTGTTGCTGTGTTTAACCCCACTGCCTCAACCCCAGTTCTACCCTGGGGGATGGGGAATTGTTTGTGATTGATGGGATCATCATAATACACGTGGACAAGGTGCTAGGTTTGAATTTATATTGGTGACCTCAGATCTGGCATTTAGTAAGGCTCCTATTGTGTTTTAGACATGTCTATCGAATTGCTAAGAGTACTGCAGGAGATCTTTCACGTGCTTATCTTTTTGTCATGCCAGCATGATGGGGAAATGCTGTTCATAGAATCATAGAATCATAGAATCATAGAATCATTAAGGTTGGAAAAGACCTCTAAGATCATTGAGTCCAACCGTCAACCCAACACCACCATGCCCATTAAACCATGTCCCTAAGCGCCTCATCTACACATCTTTTAAATACTTCCAGGGATGGTGACTCAACCACTTCCCTGGGCAGCCTGTTCCAAGGCCTGACCACTCTTTCAGTAAAGAAATTTTTCCTACTGTCCAGTCTAAACCTCCCTTGGCACAACTTGAGGCCATTTCCTCTCTAGTTAGATTTCCTATCGCTAGTTACTTGGCAGAAGAGACCAACCCTCACCTCGCTACAACCTCCTTTCAGGTAGTTGTAGAGCACGATGAGGTCTCCTCTCAGCCTCCTCTTCTCCAGACTAAACAGTCCCAGTACCCTCAGCTGCTCCTCATAAGGCTTGTTCTCCAGACCCTTCACCAACTTCGTTGCCCTTCTCATTCCCTACATTCAGGGCACAAGGTCAAGAGCAGATTTCCACGGTGCCTAGGTGGCTGCTCATCCTCATGCCCTGGTGAGTTGCTCTGTGTCACTCAGAGAAAAGGTCCAAACCTGGGCTGCATGCAGGCAAAGACTCAAGCTACTGAGCCCTCCTTCCTCTCCCCTTAATGGAGGTGGTGTCTGGATAATCGCATGTGCCTGCAAGTCCCCTGGCTTGCCTCAGAGGTGACTGCAGGGGAGCCAGAGCCACACCAGCTCCTGCAAACACACATTATCTCACGCACGCACAGGCTGGCCCCCCAGCCGGTGGCTCATTGTTATCCAGGAATGATGAACACCAGTCCCAACCAGCAAGTACAATGTCTAACCGGGGAACAGGGGCTAATCACAGCACTGAGTTTCTGGCTCCTTTTTCATTTTCCTTAGGATTAACTCTTGTCATTGGGTGTTGATGAGGTGAAGCTAAGCAGTGAAAGATCTCAGACCTGAAACTGTCCCAATCTCTTTGTGAGGGTGAAAGGAAGAGAGACCCAGTGGGGTGGTGGGGAGCCAGGCAGGGAGGCTGTGTGCCCTCTCTTGGCTCACCCCTCTAGGGTAGTGGGCAACACAAATCCCAAGTGACTTCAGCCATGGGACATGGTCCCTGTGGGTGCAGTGCCATCTTCCCCTCCACTCTGTGCAGTTGCTCTGACCACTGTCACAGCAGAGGGGCATTGATCCTTGATGTGCTCCCATCCTTGCAAATCTCTCTGCATGCAGAGAACTGAATAACTTCTTGCATAATTAGCCTCTCCATCTGTTAAAACAGCCTGAGACCCAGCAAAGCTCTCACTAACAGCTGGCTTACAGGACAGAGAGGACTAAACAGAGCAGGACAGCTCTTCTGATCTGCAGCCTTACTCAGAAGGGGCACTACTATCAAGTGTAATTCAGTGGAGTTTCAGGTCCCTTCCTGAAGGAGGATGCCCTTTCAGCTGGCACTGATCATTTGCTTAAATGGGAATCTCTGTAGGAAGAAATGAGGAGAGCCAAAACACCTAGATGCTCTCACGGCATGAAGAAAGGGGATGCTTGGGTTAGGCCTCCCCATTCAGACTGTCCTGTCCTCCCTGGCACTGACTGAATCGCAGCCCACGCTGGCAGCTGGACTCAAGGCTCTCTGTGGACTTTCCCCCCTGGCCCTGGTGACTTGTCCTGTTCTGTCCTATTAGCTAGATGAAGCAAGCATAGGTTTCCCAGAACAAGCTGCGTGGCTGCCACTTCTGCTACGTAAGATCAACCCGCAGCAGCTTGCTGCAGAGATTTCGTAAGAGGGATGAAGTCATGCGGTAGATGCACTTGGTCAAGGGTTTCTCTGGCTGGAAGAAGCTCCTGTCCCTTGTCTCGTGAGCTGGACCAGATATGCAATCATGAACAAACAGCAGGGGGAATGGGAGTATCTTCCAGTCAGGCAGAGCGACCTCCTGTCTCCGTGGGCAGGACAGCTGAGATGCAGCTCCCTGCACCCAAATCATCCATCCTCCCATTGCACCACGGCCTCCTACTTAGCCTCCAGCTGGTACCCTGGCCAAGGGGAGGAGAAAGGCAAGAGTGGGATGTAATCCTGTCACCTTGTGCTGACAGTGAGCGTTCATCCTTTGCAGCTTCCTCTGGGCATCTGTAGCACTGATTTGCCTGTCTCAGCTCTGTCCAACTCTGCAGGTGAATTCCCGAAAGCGCTGTGAACTAACTGCGCTTCCTAAAGGTCTGAAGAATGAGGACATTATTTACTTTTGGCTGTCGATGGGCATCAAATGGCGTGAAAGAAATGTATGCCTCAGCTCCATCACTATCTGGGACCAAAATAACAGATAAAAGAAGAAAATCAGTGGGAGTTATCATTATATGGAGTTGCCATGGAAATAGCATGAGAGAACTTAGAGGAGAGCTAGCACACCATGTCTCCAGGAGGGCATAAATCCCCTGCTAGCCTCACTCCTTTTTATCACATTAACAGGCAATATTTCATCCTTTAGCAAGAGGTGGAAAAACATCAAAGCAGAGTTCTGACATTTTTGCCTATCCCTTGATTTCTCTGACCAAGACCTCCTGACCCCTCAAGAAGTAGAAATGTAAACCCTAGTGCTATTGGAAAGCTGTCCTGGAAACCATTTGATAATTTCAGTAAAATGGTAAGAGGGATATAATTTTCCCCACAAAGTATTTATTGACTTTTGTGAAATCATATGAAAAAATGAAAAAGCTTTTTTTTTAAATGTACTATTCTAAGACTTTTTTCAAATAAAAATGTCATATTTCATTAAAAGGATTTTTTTAATGCTGAAAGGAAGGAAAAGCATTACAATTTAAATGATCTCAGAGTTTTGGTGAAGTTGCTGTCTTGTGCTATTGCACCATTCTGGGAAGCCCATTTTATTCTCCTCAGTCGCTAAATCCTGCTTTTAAACTGCCTCATCCCCTCTGGTCAGGACAGGACAACCGTGTCTGCTCATGCACTATATCCTGAGGCTCCACAAACACAGCTCTGAGGCATGACGTTGTGTGGGGGTGGCATCCTCCAGCACACGCATCCAGTTCTCTACCTTGCCCTTTCCAGCCGGCCGCAGGTCACTCCTCTGGAGGATAGTCCCCAACCGGGACTATCAGTGATGTCTGTGACAACCTGTCCCAGAGTAAACTACCTCTCGGATGCTGGCAGCCAGCTGCTTATGAGTACAGATATGCAAGTGTGAGTGAATAAAACCAGTTCTGTTCTCAAACAAAATCATCGTCCTCTCCTATAAAGCCTCATATTGAGTTCTGCTGCATTATCGATCCAATGCTGCAATATTTTTTCCCTGGATACCGCCTTCCCCACCCCTAACTCCTACCCTTCCCTAGGGCTTTGGCCACTATGGGATGTGACTGAGCACCTTTAGAGATGAGAAGGACCCGCAGCCTGCAGCCAGGCTCCAGAGGGGAGAGGGCAGATAGGAAAGCCTGGGGCAGGGCAGCAGTAAAGCCTTCATATTTGTATCTGCTCCCTTTCAGCAGAGCCAGTAAGTGGGAAAGGAAAGATGCCCAGGAGCCGCCAATGAGGTCTCATCTTCCTCACCCACCAGTACAAATGCTTTGTCCCAGCATCAGTGCTGCAAGGGTGAATGAGATGAAAGGAAGCAGAATAACAAGAGAGGAAGCCAAAGAGCACAGTCCCCAAATGACCTTTTAAGAGCCAATTCAAGTTATGTCCCAGCTACTGTCCCCAGTTCTGGCTCAGAGCCCCATTTCAGCAACTGAATTTCCATCACATTTGTGACTCCACTTGCAAGAGCTGGGACCCCAAGTGATACACAACCATGCATTTGGAAACCTCTCTCCTACAGAATAGCTAAAGCTGTGGAATTAATTTGTGTGGGGTGACAACTCTGGCCCGGGCTGCTTCTTTGGCTTCACATTTGCTATGATGGCAGTAATTTCAACTTCTTTTCCCTAAAGCTGTCTTAAAGAAAAAAAGGCAGAGGGGGAGAGGGGAGGAAGGTCTCTTTTGACAGCTGCATTTCTAAGGCAAAAGTCTTACAGTTATCTAAGGTGTTACCAGCAACCAAGATTTCTCCTCAGAACAAAACTTGTGTGCTAAGTTCTTGTTGATTGTTTGGTCTGTTTGCTCAGCACCAATTTAAGATAAAATTATACACATAATTTTATAAATGCTATTTATAAAGCTGTGAATACATATTATGCATGTTTTGTGACAAAATGGATCCATTTTTATCCCTATGAAATGACAACTCCCAAACACTGAATAATTCCAAAGCGGCTATTTTTATGGCACTTGGTGGTACATTTGTTGCTGAGTAGCAGCTCTCTGTCTATAGCCATGGGAATAGACATAATTTTTAGCTTGTCGTAATTCTGGAACTGGATTCATTCCAGAAGAGTTTGTCATAACAGTGGGCTGTGCAATGGCTATTTATGATAAATGGATTCGTGGATTATGGGATCAAACATTTTGGAAAACAATTGTGTTTATCTTCACATCAGGACTGTCTGGGGAGCTCCCGTTCATCCCCTTGTTGCATCTCCCAGGACAGGGAGCTGCAATCACCAAGAAACTCTCTGGCTGGGTGGCAGTTCCCAGGACAGTCTCCTCATCTCCCTGGTGTGCCTGGTCGTATATTCTTGCTTTCAGTAGAGTTATATGGAAGCAGCTGCCTCCAGTGTTTCTTCAGGATTGTTATTTTCACATATTTATTTCCAGGGAAAGGGAAAACACCCAGAGCCTTTTCAAATGCTACTGCCTTAGCATCAGGAGCACGAGTAACTTGAAAGGTGACACAAAAATCCCTGTCCGTATCTATGCATTTTTTGCTACATTCTGTGCATTCTGGGCTTCCATTCAAAATAAACAAATTTTTAAAAGCCAAAAACTGAATCATATGCTACGGAAAAAACTTTCATTTTTCTCTCTTGTTCAGAAATAGCACCATCGCAATGCAAAATAAATGAACTCCTGCTCCTGTTAACAAACCAGCTCTGTGGAGAGCTGTCTCCAGCCAAATGACTCCCCTGGTTCAAGATCTGGCCTTCATTCCTGGATCCAGAGATATCTCCTGTGCAACCATTAAAAAGCTTATACCGACCATGCCTGGAGCGTGCATCTGAGGAGCGAAGCGGGGAACAGGGCACTGCCTGCCCCGAAGGTGAGCAGTGCTACCGCCATGCCCAGGGAGATGGGAGAGGTGAGGTGTGAAGGTACACAGGGGTCAACACACGGTCAGACCAACAAATACACCTGGGAGGAACAAAACCACCCCTGGGCACCTCGTGTGCCTGAAACCGTACCCATTTTTTCCAGCTCTATTTGCTCCAGACTCTGTTTCCCCATTCAGATCAAGCAAGCACTCCAAAACCTGCAGGACCGCCTTCATTGTTTTGAAATCGGCTGGGCAGGTTCCCAGCTGGAGGGTGTTTTAGGCCAGGTTTCCGAGACGGAGTATCTCATAAAATCAGTGTTTCTGTTTTTCCCCTCCCTGGGGCAGGGAGGGGTGCTCAGAGGAGTCTCAGCTGCTCTCGTGGCTCCGGATTTCGCCCCTCCTGTGAAGCAGTGCTGAGAATGTCCTCAGAGAAAGAGTGTTGCTCTTCGCGAAGGCGTATACCAAAGTCTTGAGCAAAGCAGATGGCAACACAGCGGGAGCACAGTCGTGCTTGGCATTTCCAGGGAGACCTTTTATTCCCTGGGCCCTGGTGTAGGGAGGAGACAGGGTCTGGCTCAAGGCAGGGCTGGAGAAACTGGAAGGCATCTCTGGTTCCTCTTCTATGTTTAACTGTACTGCAGCCATCACAGCATAAACCCTTATCGAAAGGCGTTTGGCTATCTCCGCTTCCCCACCAACATCTGCCAAGGCAAAGGGCCAGCACATGAGTTATGGGGCACCCAAGGCGCTATGTCCAACCGACCCACCCTCACCCACCCTCCCCTGAGACAGCACAGTCAAGGCATCAACCTTCTCCCTCCTACATCTCCACAGGATTTTTCCTCCCCCTTCAGCTTGGGTTTCCCATGCTCAGGTACCAGTGTGCAGGTGGAAGCAAGGAATTGGAGAATGAGAGGCATGGTTTTACATGAACTTAATTACCCCAAATAAACACCACTGCAGTAACCAACCCCTTCAAAGTACTCTGGCTAAATAATACTACAGCTCATGAAGCAGATTTCAATGAGCCAGCACATGTAGATTTGGAAAGATGTTCCCTTGCAAAGCTGAGTCATAAAGAGGATTGAGAAACTCTGCAACCAGTGATGAAACAGTTAGAAAGAACTGCCAGCAGGAAGGTGTGCCCAAAATTGTCATGCTGTATACTACCTTTTATTTCAATGCTTTGCTTTGGGTAAAAGGTTTCATTTGTTTCATTTGTCTGAGTACGACGCATTTCAAATTTCAGATCCTCTTCTCTCTTACTCACAGCAACATTCAATTCTGTTGATCTTGTACTTCATCAGCGATGTGGGAAGGTGACTGAACTTTCTGTCTAATGGCAGAAGATGCTTCAATTGCTTCTTTGGACTCCAATTAGGAAAGGCCTTAACTTAAACACTAGGGATATAAAAAAAATTGAACGAGATTGGAAAACTCTGGAAAAATACTCAAGGGAGAAGAGTTGCCATGGCAACGCTTCTTTGTTTTCTCTCAGGATAACAGAAGTATGTGCTGAAGAAGACCCTTCCCCAACACACACCTCACTTAGACCCAAACCCACTCCGCTTCCAAGTCCAGGCATGGGCAGGGTGGGTGGTGCAGCTGCCTCCAGAGCACAGGCGTGGGCTCTGCTCTCCCACCACAGGGAGCCCTAGTGTCAAGTCACACTGCCAATGTCACACTGCACACTTCAACGCCACGCTGTCGCCCGAGTCATGACGCAGATCAGGGTGCTGCAGCGCATGGCTGAGGAACTGCTTTTCCATACTGGCTGGCTCTCGATGGCCTCATAGCTCCAGAGCATCTCTGCTGCTTCTTGGTCCCACAAAGCAAGCAGGGCTGGTGAGAAGCTCACAGCTTACAACGTCCAGCTGCATCAGCTCGTTGGATCTGCGGAGGGGGAGAAGGGCCATGGCACTTGTAAGTCCACACTGCAGGCCAGGCTGCAGGGGATGTAAAACAGGAGGCACTGGCCTGATCCTGTGCTTGGTATATGGCGGTGAGTTGATCTATATGCATGAGACTCCAGATCCTCAAAGACATTGAAACACCTAAATGCCAGTGGTAACTTTCAGGATGTGGTTTCTGGGATCTTTCACTTCCATTTGTACTTTTGAAAAATCTGCACCTAAAATTCAGGCTTCTCAACTCAGTCTCCTCACCGGGACTGCGGAGAAGATACGTCCAAGGCTGCCCCAGGACCTTGGGCTGCTGATCAGCCAGACCTCACACTCAGTCTAAAAACAGCGCAGCTCCTTCCACCCCATTCACTCAAGTTTCTCCTCATGGAAACTGGGGGGTGGACAGCAGTAAGGGGTAGGGGAGCAGCACGCACACAACTCTCACCTAGGGATGGGCTCTGGATGTGGAATTAGACAGACAGCACCTTAGGAATCAAGCAGCATTTGCACTGACCCATCTTCTGCAGCAGGTCCCACAGAGGACTAGGAAAAAAGCATCCGCCATGGCTGAAACCTGTCTTGTGCAACAGATTCTGCTGAGAGCAAAGCAGAGATTATGAATGAGCTGACAAAACCAGCCTGCTGTTGGCATAGGCACCAAGCAGAGACGAGTAGCTACGCTGGAAGTGTTTCATCCATTACTGTCAGAGAAGTCACTTTTACCACTGATCCTGCTCCAATAAATCATGTTGCCAAGCAGTTTTATAGAGGCGTGATACATCCAAAGCTACTTATGGTCCCGTTAAAAGAGATGCATTTCTTTTTTAGCTCAGTGTGGCTGAAATGCTGTCACAGAAGAAAGAAAGTCGCTGCTCAGAGTGTTATTGTAAAAGAGGTGTTACTGTAATTACAGCAGGAGGGACGACGTGAACTAGGAGCCACCATCTTCTTCCCCTGTCCCATCGCCTTCGGGCAGCCTTGCAAAGCTGAAAATTTGCTACCACAAGCACAATAGCTGCTCATGCACCCTTTGCCACGGTGATTGATGAAAATGGGGAAATAATGATGTTACTTCCCCATTCACCATAAATCACCCATCCCCTCAAAGTGACTAGACTATTATAAGTCTGGCCAGATTTATACGGACAACTTAACCAATTAGCTCTTTTATAAAGGCTGTCATCTTCTTAATGCAGTGTTAGATATATTTAGGCAGGTGTCTACAAAAGAAAGTATTTCTCTCTGAAGCTAACAAAGCTCTCATTCTGGCAGACTTAAAACCTTGGTTTGCAAATGTTCGCCCTGTGGCTGTGTTTGCATTAGCAAGTTATTCAATGACAGCAGAAGCCAACCAATAGATCTAAGCGAGGGATCTGGAGGCCCCTACACATACACTACATACATACATACATGTGTACATATACACGTACACATACATATACACATATTTATACACATACACATGTATATATATATAAATATATATGGTTTGCCACTGTTGAAGCCAGCAGGAAAATTCTCACAGATAATGTCACTAACAAGTGGGGCAGCTTAGGAAGCCGGTATATCCAGTAGGGCTAAATCTACACAGCATACATATAATTCCCATCAAGATTACGCTTTTGAATTTGGCTCTGTTTACATGTGGCCCTTCCTGTGGCTGGTACTATCGCTATCACACTGCTGCTCCGCACCATGCTGGGTGGGACCTGCCCGGCTGCTAATTAGCAGCAAGGCCGTTCCTGTCTCTGGAAGGAAGAGATAATTCCCAAAGCCGTTACCCAGCTAAGCCCATCCAGCCCAGCAGGCAGCGCAGGCAGCCATGGAGATGTTCCTCTTCCCCACCAAGGAGAGCGATGGGAGCGGGGCCGCGGGCGGCGATGCAGTCTTCACTGAGCACACCCACCGCACCCCAACAACCCAGCAAGGCAGCCGCCAACAGCACCGAGGTGCCTAAGCAAGAAGAAACATCCTTCTTCCAGTTTCCCGTGCATGGTCTTCTTAAATCCACACACAACAGTTAACGTCATGACTCCCCGTCAAACATCAGAAAAGCACCAAAATGTCCCCGTTTCAGCATTTGCTTGGAACATTGCACAGGCACAGAAAAGAAGCAAGGAGGTCTCTAGGCAATCTGCTGCACTATTATTCCTCAGGGGGCAGAGAAAAAGGTTTTTTTTTTTAACATCAGTTCAGGAATCAATTGTGCGTAAGGGAGCAGCTGTGACCATGCTGGCCTCGGGTCAAAATCCAGAGCACGCCTCTGACTCCTGGCCCCAGAACAGAGGTTGCTGGAAACCCTCTAATGTCAACGGCGAGTCTGGCTGTCCAAACAAACATACACCCGCAGTGACAGAGGCGTATCAAAAAGCTGGCTGACCTAGCTGCCTATGGAGCAGAGAGACAGCCTGCTGGAAACCCTCAGCCAAAGACTATTTCTGCTCTTCCACACGCAAGGAACTCCTTGCCATAGGAGTTCCACAGATGCCACGGATAGTAAACTTACCTAGTCTAAAAAGCAACTGGACAAATGCATGGGGTAAAGTCTATAAGGGTCTACCAAGCACAGTAATAAATATTCCTCAGCCACACTGTACTAAAGACAGGGGGAGTATTTAGAGGAGATATCAGCCCACAGTTGCACTGATCCTGTAATCTGTCTCAGGTGTCCACTACTGTCCATCACTGGCAGCAGGGTGCTGAGCTAGATGGACCTCAATGTGATGATATGTCTAACATTTCCGGATAGTAGGTCATGTTGAAAATCAGTCATGAATATTTGCCTGAACACTGTCCGTGAACCCCAGCCACAGGAACACACAAGTGAACACACAATTTTCCTCAGGTAAGCAGGCCCCCTACTTTCTGCATTAACACAAATACATCAAAGCCTCTCAGTGGCTGGAACTAATGAAAAAGGAGATTACTCCATCAGCTCCCATCTCACACAGTCAGATAATGCAGAGCCACACCAAGATACCTAAAATAGCAATTTACTGGAAAAAGCATTATGACTATTTATAGATGCTGTGACATGACTAGTACCCCAAACAGAAAGATAAACTGGCAACCAAAAGTCTTTCAAATCAACAACTCACACTGAGCTCACAAAGTCAATGATCAGCACAAAAATTGTAAATCACAGTTTTTGTTTTTTTTTTTTTTATTTAAAAACTCTAGAAAATGCAGACAGAACACAGGCATCTTTGCGTGTACAGTGTCCTGGTTTCGGCTGGGATAGAGTTAAATTTCTTCCTAGTAGCTGGTATAGTGCTGTGTTTCGGATTTAGGATGAGAATAATGTTGATAACACACTGGTGTTTTAGTTGTTGCTGAGCAGTGCTTGCACTGAGTCAAGGACTTTTCAGCTTCTCATACTGCCCTGCCAGTGAGGAGGCTGGGGGTGCACAAGAAGCTGGGAGGGGACACAGCCAGGACAGCTGACCCAAACTGGCCAAAGGGATATTGCATACCATATGACGTCATGCTGAACAAAAACTGGAGAGGTTGGCCGGGGGGGCGTGGCCGCTGCTCAGGAACTGGCTGGGCATTGGTCAGCGGGTGGTGAGCAATTGCATTGTGCATCACTTGTTTTGTATGTTCTATCATCATTATTATTATTTTCCCTTCCTTTTCCGTCCTATTAAATTGTCTTTATCTCAACCCACGAGTTTTACCTTTTTTCTGATTTTCTCCCACATCCCACTGCAGGGGAGTGAGCAAACAGCTGTGTGGTGTTTAGCTGTCTGCCGGGTTAAACCACCACACACAGAAAAGGCAATTCTGTTTGCATAAGCTTTTGATATCAGTTAACACTGTTTATGAAACTGTACCCTGCCTACTGCATGCAAAAGGCCAGTAGCAGGGCTGCACAGGCAGAGCCTACGGACGCGATTACTCTCACTGTTGGGTCAGAAGCTCTTGTTCTCTGTTCAGAGTGTATGCATGTTATGAAAAAAAACCACATGCTGCCAAGATGTGCAGCTCTGTTCGTAGCAGGTTTATTATTGGTCTTCCTAACATCTGAGATTTCACAAGAGAAATTTTGAGAAATTTCAGGATTTTGATCATTGCAGAACACTCACCACCAGTAGCCAGAAAGGACTGTATCCACAGTCCACACACAAGTTCCAAAATGAACCCGGTAGCACATAAACCGGGCAGCACTGTGCCCCTCCATTCCTCACCCACACAGGTAAAAATAATCTGGGACATGAATAGGTCCCTTTGGATTCAGGGACGGCCTTAGCAGGGTCTTTGCTCCTTAAAAAACTTCTTCAAAAGCATAATTCTTTGTGTGCCTTGATTTCCCTTTTGATTCCCCCTCCCCTGCACTGCAATCACTAACTGCAGCCAATAGCTTTTCCCTTGTTTTTTTTTAAATTAAATGGTATCTACTCTTTTTACCCATCCTGACTAGCTGCTCTTGCACACAGATGACTGAAACGGAAACTCTCTCATGAGGTCCATAGCAAAGCTCTTATATGGCTCAGCAAGAGAGAAAAGGAAAGCACATCAGAACCTCAGGTTTTCCCCTTTTGCTGCTGAGATTTGTTCTCAGAAAGCAGGCACGTGTCAGCTCAACCGGCCAGAACCTGGGATCCACCTGACAAATCTCTCTTTCCCAGGGGGAAAACGGCTTTTGGGAAAGCACCTGAAATTTGGGGCACTTAAGCATCAGAGGAGCTCACCTCTTTTAGTGGAGGTAACGAATTATACAGGCACCCACAGCAGCATGGTCTGTGAGCGTGTTCCCACTGTGGGCATCCTGCTGCCTCCTGGGCAGAGCCGACAGCTAAAATGCTGGTTTGATGCCTAACAGTTAAACATCACTGGTCCTCCTGAAACAAGACCCACCCTTACTATTGTATTTGAAGTTTCTGAAAGGCTAGTCATTATTTGACGTAAATCCCTCTTTTCAAGAACAGCCAGGTTTTCCTCCTCCTTTAAAGAAGAGAGCTGCTCTGAGTAGCCCTTCAGAAACTAACACCATTTAAGAAGAGAGTTTTTTTAAAGATCTGCACCCACAGTAGTTCCACTAGATGCTCACCATTCTTCAAATGCACCCTCAGATCACAAGTATTAGGCACCTGCTTTTTTTGCAGCCTGTATTTTTCTAATTCAATTAGATTATCACACGCATTTCAGTGTTGGCCCTTGTGTAGGCTAGTTTTAAAGAAATGTTACACATAAGTAACAGGAAGTGAGGAAATGATCTTGGGGTCTCCACGTCACTTTGTCCAGCTGCTAGCCGAGATCAGGACATAACACACCCCAAAATGTCTCACCTCAAACAGAAGATAGCTGCAAACAGAAACCTGGATCTTCCTCTAAATGACATTTCTGAGTCAGATGACATAAGCATTGCTCTCCTGCACACTATGAGTCAATGTGAAGGATGCTTATTTTCACTGCACTGTGTTGGTAGCAATGCCTATGTCCCTTTAGACTGCTTTTGGAATGGCACAGATAAAAGCAGCATTTTACAGCTGCAGCAAGCTCAAGAAGATAAAAAAGTCCCTGTATGCACTTTCGTCATGTTCCCCTGCCTGCCTCAGATGAGACTAATAGTCTGACAGCACTTGGACGTGACTACTGTCAGGCACCAGTCTTGCTAATTAAGTACTTTGGCTGTCTCAGCATTGAACTCTGAGAGCATGAGGGAGATAAAAGCAAGCCACCGAGAGATCATGAGAGCCTGTGTCGTTGAGGTCTTGGTCCAGAACGAAGGAGCAGGATCGTCAGAGAGCTCTGCAGTGTCCTTCTAAAATGGTTGGTTTGTAAAAGACCAAAGCATAGGTGTGGAGGGAGGACAAGGATGGTTTTCTGTCTCTGCCAAATTGTTAGTTTATTTTGAAGAGGACTAGGACATAGTGTGGAGAGGCTATCAGTGCAAGCCAGCACCACTGGGAGCCAGATGCTCACTCTTTCACAAACCAGACCTCATTGCGTCGCCCATAAGGCTTCATGGGGGGGTCGTAACCATTGCAGAAGTAGAAATCCTTGCGGTATGCAGCCTCACTCCCCAGAGCAGACTTCAGCTTGGCAGCATAGTTCACATAATCCACCTCTTTGGCATAGCCACCAAACTGCCTGCAAAGAAACCAAACACAGAGAGGTGCTGAGCAGTCCCGGCAGAGCACAGAAAGGAAGAGAGGGAGAACAATATATAGCCACAATATATTTAGCCATGCATTTTGATCCAGGTCCCGCCAACATGCACTTGTTCTTTGTGAACCAGCACACTTTTTCTGTGATAGATTAAATCTCAAGGATTACACAGCTGGGGTGCAGTCAGCCATTGGCAGACACCAAACAGACCCCCCCCAAACAGACCCATATATATCAGTGAGCAGAACGGCCCTGCCCTTTGAATCAACGCCGTATCAGAGCCTGTTGGCTCTAGGTTATCTCCAAGTTATCTCCAAGTCTGCTCAGCCCGCAGTCCTTATACCAATGCTGTCAACAGTCATGTTCACTGTGGTGTGAACAACCATCTGCTGGAAGCCAGATCATGAAGGGAAGCCAAATTCTAGTGAGCTAAAGGAAAAGGGGGGGTGGGAACAGAGATGTTAGCAATTACAGCCCACAATGATATTTAAAAGGGGTGTTTTATGTTGCCCTCCCACCAACAGGAACTGTTTCAATATCAGCCAGCACCTCACCACCCCGCCTCTGGGCCAAGGTTTGAGACAAAACAGCCTGTTCTTGCAGAAGTGGCCCACACACGCAGCAAGGGTCAGGCAGCACATGCAGGCAAGGGAGGAGCGAGACAGTTTAGAGTCAGCCAGAATAGTTCAAGCAAGGAGGCAGGGGAACATACAAGGGGTTAAGTACAAGGTGAAGAGCTTATTGCTATTGTGATGCTAGTTTGAGCCCAGCTTGTCAGTCAACAGCTGCAGACATTCAAAGGCTATCTGAAGCAATGCAATAGCTGCTTGTTTCCAAGAGGACTCTGGCATGAGTCCATCTAAATGAGACTTCAGCTGAGACCTGTAGTTTGATGCGAAACACACCAAAGGACATTCTTGATGACTAAGAACCATCTTGATCCCAAAAAGTGGGGAAAATAATACTTTTCAGAAATTAGGAATCACTGAGTACCTTCATATTCACCCTCCCCTGCTCTTCACCTCCCCAGGTGAAACAAAAAGGCTTTCAGGGCTAACCTTTGCACCTGTTTTCCCAGTGAAAAAAAAAATCCATATTCCAAATGGGTGCAGCATGACCAATGATAAGAAATGCCATAAAACACCTGTCTTCAGTCTAGAAAGACCCCTCCATCTCCTTCTACCACATGCACCCATTGTCCAGCAAGTCATCTGGTAAAACCAACACTGCTCTTCAGAGCACCCTAGAGACCTCAGCACTTGGGATTGGAAATCCCAGGATGCGTTCCTTACGTGGAATAAATGGTCATCCCCTGTCTCTCTTCAATCTTAATGCTTTCATCACTAGGACAAGGAGGGTTGGCTTGAAACTGGCTTGGGATCCGCAGAGAGACCTTCACTTTCTGCTGTAAGGAGCCATCTTCAGCAAAAAAAAAGGAGCAGTCATGCCCATTCCAACCCCTGAAAGAGACACAAAGACATTACCAAAGAAGTCTAGGTTCTCGGGAATTCACAGAATTAACAGGGGATTCACAAAAGCTAATTTTAATTTGGGAAAACTCCTCACACTGAACTCCTTGTATAGTCAGTCAAGAGTGGGGTCCTCTGGGGCATGCAGAACAGCCACATTAGGCTTCTGCTTGGGCCTTCTGCTTCTCCTTCCACTGACTACACAAGGACCCTGGGAGATAAGGGCCCCAGGTGACCTCTGGATAGCTTTTTATTAATGGTCCTGTTTTTGTGGCTCTCAACCATATAGCTCATGCCACCAAGACACTCTGTTCTTCTGACAAATCACCTCTAACACAACAGGGTCTATAGTTCCAGGGCAGGTCAGTGGCACATGTAAATCTACATTAGTATTTAAATTGTTATCGTCTGGACTTAGTGATGAGTCCATAGCCAATACTGAGCTTTCTCCTAAACGCTTCCAAATGCTTCCAGACATCCTACAAGTTCCAGTGCCCCAAATCTCAGAGCTGTTCTGGCTTTCAGCA
>NW_009232982.1:17664-18409 GCF_000690835.1 Fulmarus glacialis
AGTTTTTCTGTCTTTCAGCAGTACTGTCCATGCTGTCTACCACTCCAGGAACAGCATGCTTCTTTTCTGCTCATACTGCCGAGAGGTACCACATGGCACTGAAGAACATTTTTCTTCCCTCTTCTTCTTTCAGCAGTAGGGAACCTCCAACAGTTAGGATCAGGTAGCCAGGGAACCAGTTGAGATCAAGCCATCTTTCTCATTTATTTTGCTTTGATACCATACCTGTCCCTGTGGCACACGTTATAGAAGGCACCCTTTCTTCTACAGCAACAGCGATCATCACCTTTCCAAAACATGCTGCTGTAAATGCCATTTCCCTCTGCATCCAGCTCCTATGCCCACACCGACTATACAAGTTTCTCTACCAGTCGCGTGAGAAAGATGTGAGAGCAAACGTATATGCCTCAGAACCACTCTTGGTTTCTCCTCCTGCTACGCATGATTACCAATGCGCATACTTTAGTAAATTGAGAATTAGAAGCAATCACCTGAAAGCACCATTATAAAACATTACAAAGCACCATTAAAAAGCAACCTCATTATTCATTATCCTTTCATGAATAAAAATAGCCAGAGTATATGATAACATATCAAGGTCATAAAAGTTACTTCACTGCCTACAAGGGCACATCACAGAACCGAAGTGCCCCAGATACCCTGGATTTTATCAGCTACTGCTCACCCAGGGAGCTGTGATAGATGTACGTGTGCCTATCCTCACGCTACCCCAGCTGCAAGGTAA
>NW_009232982.1:18431-18774 GCF_000690835.1 Fulmarus glacialis
ATAAGTTTTGAGATTTCACCCTAAAACAAAGATGGGTTAGGAGTGGACTCATAGCATGAGTTGGCTGGACACACTTTGACCTGTGGCAAGTTTATTTTTCTAGTGAGGGGCCATCCCCATCACAGACCCCCAGTGCAGGCCAGGCGGGCCCGCGGTGCCATCGCCTCCATCCATCTGCCTTTCACCAAGCTTCTGCTAGCTGCGGTCAACCACAAACATTTGCCAAGCCCCGCGGGGCAGGGAGCATCTCTCACCCTTGTCGTTGGTTCCTCCGACATACTTGAGGAGCTTGAGCACCCCTTCCTTCGAGGCTTCGTCGAATGGCTTCCCCGCCACCTCCACC
>NW_009232983.1:0-6942 GCF_000690835.1 Fulmarus glacialis
GGCGGGGTGGGGTGGGGGGGGCTCTGTCCACAAACCAAAGCCCTTGCGTTCGGTTGTCTCCCGGCAATGACAGCTCCAGGGGCTGCCTCTGCAGCGTGCACCGAGCGAAATCATTTTCTGGACTGATACCGTACTATCGGCAAGGGCACCCGGCTGGAGAGCTGCCGCCCGGCGCTGGAGGGCTCCAGGAGGCACTGCTGGCCGTCTCACAGCCTGCAGGAACCCCCGAGTCATCAGAGGGGACACGGATTGCGAGGGACACCCGCGGCAGAGGGATTAGCATTTTACAGCCGGAGTAACACCGCCTCCGCCAGCAAATCCTCCCTCGGGGAACTGTGTGTGTATGTGTGTTTGGAAACGCACCAGAACTGCTCATAGTTTGCAATTTTCATATATAGATTAGTTTTCACATATAGATCAGATTCCCTCCCAGAGACAGACCTGATTGTAGCGTGCATGGAACTGATTTCATTTCCACTCTCCTTTTTCTTTTTTTTTTTTTCTGTCTTTGTTCATCTTTTGATTTTCTCACCCCACTTGTCTTCCATTCCCTTTGTTTTTATGCTTTAACCACCAAATCTCTTTTCTTTTCCATATATCCCTTTCCAGTGAGGATAATTTGCTCCCTCTCCCCAAACACACCTCTAATCAGGTAACCAAACGTATCTTTTTTAATGTCTTTGTGAGAGAAACAAGACTTGTGTAAGTATATAAAACCATACCATCTAAAGTCAGAATTTATTTAGGAAAAGAAATCCAGTTATTTCCCCCCCAAATAAATGATACACATTAAAACATCTTGGGAAAGTAAATCCAGAAGTCATGGAGGCACAGAGGATGCTATGGGAAGCATGATGTGGACGTTTGAGAAGCTCCCCAGGGTGCTAGGTCTGGGACATCTGCCCTGTGGCACCATCAGCCTGCGAACTGGATATACTGCCCATGAATGTCTAGAGCTGATGTGCTTTTAAAAAATACCTGTTGGGAATGACTCATAGAGCCGATGCAAGTATCCAGTCGTGTTTCTTTGGGAGCTGTTTTCAGCTGGAACAGCAACACAGTTCAGATCTAGTCTGGTCCTGTTCTTCCCAACAGGGCCAAATAGCAGCAACAATTTGTGTTTTGGCCCAAGACAGTGTCCCCCTCTCCCTTCATGCTGTGGCCACCCCCCTTTTTTGCAGTTCTCAATTCATTATGTGCCTAATACTGTGGAGCATTAATCAGGTGAGTAAGCAGAAGTTGGCTCATTAAGTATATGGAAGTGAATGTAGCCACTCACTGAAGCATGTCCTAACAAGCCTTTTCTGTAGTCCTTCAGCAGCAAAGATAGAAGCTCGGGTCTAAAAAGAGTCTTGGCCTCTTGGCCTAAGCACAGGTGAGACAGGACTGTGGCTCGAAGATGTTTTCATCCAGCAAGTTCCCCCTATAAGGGATTCCCCATTAGTGTCAGTAGCGTCACTACCTTCAGAGGGCTGGAGATCAGCCTTGCGCTGAAGTGATGCAAACACACTGGTTTACATAGACTGGAGCTGGGGAAGCAGCAGCTGGCTGATACTGTAAATCCAGCTCTGAAGCTCATACCACTGGGTCAGAAATGCTATGGGTTCCTACCTCAGAGCATTGCTAAACTCATTTTCATCAGGTTAATGTTATGGCGGTAGAGTTTGTCTCAAATTTTATGTAGATTAGGTGCTCTTCTGTCCTTTTGTAGCTGGCTCAAACGCAGGTCATCTGTGTTTTGGTGAACGCTGTGAAGTGTCACTGAGTGTCGCTGTGTCATTCTGCTCACGTTCATGGGGCTCAGCGAGGCGGCAGGGTGCAGGCTTGGTATTAGTGAACAGCCTGAGCCCCATTGCCCCTCAGAGGTTTCCCTGGGAGCCATCATCCTCTGCCAGGGACGTGCGTGGTTGGGGAAGGCAGGTAGAAATCCCTCCCTTTTATTCTGTTGAACTTGTCCGGCTTTTCTCCCCAGCAGGCACCTTCGATTTTGTTGTTTGTTTTTTCTTTTTTTTTTTTTTTAATTGAACACTCCTCAAGTTAGGTGTATGAAAACACTCCTGCCCTGCAACCCTCAGTACTCGCCCAGCACTCGGCTCCGGACAGCCTACCCCCTGTAGCGTGGTCACAGCTCACAGTCTGGACCCAAGATGTCATGTTTGTGGAAGGAAGGCGGTCAAGAAAGAATAACAAAAATTAGACGCTCATTCATATTAAAATACAGTTTTCCTTTCTCTTGACTCTTTAAGGGAGCAGGTCGAGAAAAGGACAAAGCTTCTCCCTCCCACTAACAACCCAGTCTCTCAATCACCTGAGAATTACTGGATGATGTGGCCCTTTGTTAGCAGCGGAGAGGCAGACTGGGACAGAGGAGCCATGGCACAAAACCAAAGCGACTCCCTGAAAAGGCAGGAAAGCTGAGTGTCAAAAAACAGGTGGGAAGCAGGCTAGCAAGCCAACCCAAATTTCTAGGGTTTGATGGGTCTGTTCTTTCTTTACTGACGCTTCATCCATGCCTGCCACGCACATGACGCTGGAGTGCTATAGTTGTAAGCATTCATATCAAGAAGGATTCCCTACCAGTGCCCATCAGCTGCAATATGGAATAGTCTCCCCAAGGGAAGCTTTGCGAGCAGCACAGCTTGGAGCCAGGGTTGTGCAAAGTCCTGAGGAATACGGGGAGATTGTGCGTATTGGGCAAAAACCACGCGTCCTCTGCTCGAATTCTCCCCTCTTCCTTTTGTGTGGTTGTTCCTACAGGCTCTGTTAGACGTCCTCTTATTAAAAGCAAACAGCATAGAGGTAGCTGTGTTCAAATGCTTTCTGCCGTTTCCACCACCAGAGGGGAACAGCAAGTCCTGTGTTTCTCAGCGTACGGAGGCCCTATGTAGCCTCAACAAGAGTCACCTCCCACATTCCCCTCTGAAAGGATGCTCTGTATCAGGCAGTTTGCCTTTTGTTCCCCAAACACACACCGCTTAGGAACTTTGAAATGAAACAGAAGTTTTTTTTTCCTGAGGCTTCTTTGCTCATCTTCCCCATTCTGATGGGGACGGTTTCCTACAACTCACCCAGTGGGAAAAGTCTCTGCAAAATCCATAGCTGCCAGAGCCTTTGGTTCAAGCGGGGCACTGAAGTGGTAGCTAGATTCTATGCGTATTGAAGGGTCTCTCAAGTTCACTATGTATTGTGGCACCCACTTTCTTCCACATCTCTCACCTGAGGCTGATCCCATGTATTTCACCATTATTAATGGATATCAGAACAGAACTAATGAGGATTATGCGCCAAGTGGATGGCTAATTACACTTGTGCAGGTCGTAAGTGGGCACACAGTCCCCAGGTGCTGCTAATACATTCCACTAACCAAGCTCTTCCAAGTTAGCACATACTTTTCAGGCAGGTCACTGTGCCCATTCTGTGCCTCTGGATATTTTAAGCCCCAGAAAGTCTCCATGAGAGCAGGTCACCTGTGAGGCAAGTGTCTAATTACAGGGAAGGCTGGGATTAGGGAAAAGGGTGCTCGTCTTTCAAATCTGCCAGGGGTTGAGACAGGATCCCCACACTGCCTGGCCCTTACCCCCACCTGTCCACCCTCTCCTTTTCTCCAAGACTGGCTCTTGCACATGCATTCATCAGTGATTAGCAAGTGTTAGAGCCTGAGCCTCACTGGCTGGCACCTGCTCTACATCTGAATGGTAGAGCCAGTGAAGCCCAGGGCTGTGGAATGGGATCTGCAAGTGGATGTTGTCTGGGACTGACGGAAGAAAAAGATTTACCTGCTTTTGTCTAACAATATTTAGATGGCCGACTTGGCTGAGATGGAAAGAAAAAGAGACAAAAAAGAGACGAACAGTGAGAGGCTGTAGCTTTTTTAACTGGATGTCATTTGTCTAGGAATTGAATCCAGTGAAGGGTGGAGGCTGGGGAGGGGAATATAACATTGACATCAGCTAGTGGCATAAAGGTAAAAATTATCTGTACTTCATCTCCTTCGGATTGTCCATGGAGAACCAGCTCAAATTAGGCTGTGAAAGTACATCTTTTAGGGCAGCAAAGAAAGAATCAAAGAGACTGTATTATCGACTGCATCTCTTCCCAGGCTCCAAGGTCAGAAAAAGCCGCAGAATCATACAGTGAAAGAACTCCAGTCCCCCAGATTCTGCTGTGACAAAATAAAAATTCTTCCCCAGCAGAGCTTAGTCATGAAGGAGGAGGAGCAGCCATTACTGTCTGTGTTGGGAACAACATCTTGCTAAAAATTCCTGTTCTAACCCCAGTTGTGTCCTCCATGCAAACTCTGGGGCTAAGACAGGCCTGAGAACACCTTCTCTTAACCCCACTCATGACCAAATTGCTTTGCTCTAGTTGTAAACAGCCTAATAATAGTGTCAAAGTGCCTGCAGATGCAAAGTAACCTTGCAGAATGTTGCATGGCTTTGGTGCAAAGGTGCAGGTGTTGACTTGTGATCCAGCAGGGCCCTCTGACATGGTAACACCTCAGCTGTCTCTCTTCACTTACCGCACCCACCAGATTTCCCCACCTCTGCAGCAGAAATGGTCCAGCCGGATGTAGTTCATCTCTCCTCAGCCACAGACAACACGTTGACACAAACCGCTGAAGATCTCAGTTTCTATCAGTACCCATCTGCTCTGCGAAGACATGTGCTGGCCCCAGCTGGAGGTCTGATCTCTGACCTGTCCACCAGCTGTACCCAGTATGGGGACATGGCAGCAGCGCTGCCCTGCGGGCAGAGCAGGCTATCGAACAGCATGTTCCCCAGCACATCTCAGTGATGAAGGCCAGCCCCGTTGCACTCCTGTGATTTGATCCCCAGAGAACAGTGTCCACAAGTCATGGGATTCAACGCCTGTCCTCCGCATGTGTCATTCATGTACTGACATTCCAGTGGCTTGAGAGAGCTGCTTGGAGCACCTGAACCTGTCCCTCGCAGCACTGAATGATGCAGTCATGGAAATGCCAAGGGCTGCTGGCAGCCTGCTTAACAGCAATCTGCTGTAGCACCAGGAAACAGGAGGAAAAGAAAATGCTCACAATCAGGCTGTTCTATGCAACATCCTCTTCCTAGCTTTAAAACCTCCCCTATGGTGAAACACATGAACATCTGGTTGCAACCTTCTGAAGTTAAGGCCAAAAGAGAGGGAATTAGCCCAGTGGGCCAGGTGCTGATTTCTGTTCCCTCTGTGTAACCGGGAGGATTTCTCAGCAGGGATGGATTCTGGTCCCATGATAGTCAAAGACAGTTTCACATCGGCTTGGGCGGCACTGAGATTTGAAATTTTTCTGTGCTTGTAACAGCGTACCTGAGTGCATAATCTGACCCTTTATTTAAATGTGGCAATACATGCATTCCTGGACAAAGAAATAAAGTTAAACACAGTGAGAAAAAGGTGGGCCACATTAAGTAGAGGGGAGGAAAGAGAAAAAGAGAACAGAAAACCAGTCTGTTCCGTCTAGGTTCCTAGATTGCCTTCATCGTTATGGTGTCTGAGCATTTTCCGGTGGAGTATGCAGTGCCCTGACTCAGATCTGCCACATGCGGTTCTTTGTCTCTTTCTCATCCTCTCCGCAGGGAAAGGACTGCACATGTTGTGGAGGATTTCACTTCGGGTTAGCTGGCTTGGTTTAGGGCTTGTTCATAACGTGCTCACAGCTGTTTGTATTTGAGGTGTGTGTTGGAGAAGTGCACCTTTTACTTGGAAAGCGAAGTGGTGAGATCGGGGTATGTTGTAGCACAGCCTTACTATGACCCCAGAGATAACTCTGCCTCCTGCTTAGACTAGATTTTCACAGGGTTAGGGAGCTCCCCTGTACCAGTAAAGTGGAACTGCTGACACCAGTAGATGCCAGCTGTTGACTTCAGAGCCTTAAAGGAATCTCTATATGCTGGTCTGAGGCTGCTGGGTGCATTGAGGAGACCATAAACTGGGCAGTTTGGTAAGTAGGGTGCAGCCTCAGTTAGAAAACATGGGTCAGAGACAAAGAAAAGCAGGTCAACAGGGGTGGGGGAACCACTCCCCAGCCCTGTCCTTGTGCTGTAGTCAATTGACTTTGGAGGCTGCTAACACTGTTTGCTAACTGATGTTGGGAGGGGAGGAGGGTTTCTTTGCATATGAGTTGTCAGAAGAAGGATAACTGGCCAGCTGGTCTGATCCAGTATTTTAGGAAGTGGTGTACTTAGAATACAGTAAATGTCCAGGCTAACTGAGGGATGACCACCATCCCACTGTGCTGGGTCCATCACAAAACCCATGTTCATCAGCAGACTCAGCTCCAGGCAGCTTTTCATATCAGGGAAAGACCTTACCTTACCACAGGGACAGCTGTTCTAGGGTGTATCTCCAAGCCAGCACCGAACTCTGTGTCTTGGTTATGCATAATGATGGAGTTTGGACAGTTTGAAACTAAGAAGCTGCAAAACCCAGCTGAGATGCTGGTTAGATACTCTGGCAGTGACCTGAAGGAGTCCAAACTGCAAGCAAATGCAACGCAATTACATTGGGTAGTTCTGTGGCAAAATGATCTACCCATGGCCTGGCTTGGGGTGACGTAAATAATCAAGTTAGGGGAAGGATTGGAAATAACACAACATCATCTCCTCAGTATAGCTGACAAAAGGAAAATACAGTCCTAATTAATCACTTCCCACAAACAGGTCACTGCCCACCTCCCCACCCCACCCTCAGCAGTGCACATAGCAGTGGGTAACTGCTATTGCTATTTTTTTTGTTTTCCCCACATGCCGGGAAACTGAGGCACAAGGCTTTGTGGTGGCCCGGCAGTCTTGCCAGGCCTGGAGCAAGCATGGGGTGATTCATGTGTCTTTGACACCTTGCATTCTTAGGCTGAGAAGAGGTGAAGATCTGGCCTGAGGATCACACGCTGGCAATGCCTCCTGCCCAGACTGCTGTTTGTATTTAGGG
>NW_009232983.1:6992-7626 GCF_000690835.1 Fulmarus glacialis
CTGAATGGGGCAGGAGGCTCTTTGGGTTCGTCACATACAAGACAGCTTCTCCCACAGGCCTTTGCTGGGTTGCTGGGAAGGATGCCCCCCACCAGGAGGGAAGCGTAGAAGCTGGCTACTCCCTATCCCGAAAGACAGCCGCAGGGAGCTGTGGCACTTCCCTCATGTGCTGCTGCCTTGTGCTGCTGCCCAGGGAGAGCGGCATCCTGGCCTTACCTAGGCTGGGGCACTGCAGCACTCGAATCCCTTCAAACCTCCGAGGGAATGCCGTTTTAGGCAGAGAGTGAGTCACTTCACATTAGTCCAAATAACTGCATTGACCCGAGTAAGCAGGGTCCTCAGGGGTTTCTGCTTTATGCAATCAGCTCCATCTCACACCTGAAAAGAAGAAGATGTAACCATGTCCGCAGACCAGCCCTGCGGCTTGGAGCCCACCTGGACTCGGTGACTGTGGCCCTGATGTGAGGGAGAGCTGGCCCTGGGACACAGGGATGGGGAAGGGGTGGAGAAGGTCCCTGAGGCCAGCGTTTTGCAGACAGGTCGCTTCTGGGAAGCCAGAGCATCCTCCGGCCCGGGACAGCAGGGTTCTGGGACAGGTCGCGGGGAGGCTGAACTCGGGGGGCCGATGCAGGGG
>NW_009232984.1:0-13322 GCF_000690835.1 Fulmarus glacialis
GTCCCGGGGTCCCCCGAGCTCCCGCAGTCCCTTGCTGCCACATGCTCCTCTGAGACTCCCCATCCCCTCCTTTGTGGTTTCGAGGCAGAGAGATGTTTTGGGCACCCTGGGCTGGGGACAGCGGGTGCCACCGCTCAGGACGTGCTGGTAGGTGTTTGCTGGGAGACAGTGAACAGTCAGAAACTGGGGCTTTCCTGCTGGGATGGGTGAAATGGGTTAGAAATCAGTCCTAGTCCCACGTGCAGGGTTGTGTTTCTTCTGTCTCCTTCCTCAAGCTGGTGGCTCTCTGGCTGTCAGGGCAGGATCAGGCCCTTTTACATCTTACTTTTTGTGGCTGTACATCTAGGGAATTGCAACCTGCAGGACAGATTCCTTCCTCATCGCCCTCGGAAAACCCTCTGGGGAATTAAAAATGCCCCCACCCAGCAGCCGAAGCATGCACAGCCCCCTGTGCAAGCCCTTGCACAGCTCAGAGGGGTCAGCAGCACCCGTCCTGCCCCGGGCAAGGAGGACTGGGGAGCTCGGGGTACAGGGGAGCTGGCACAGGGACGAGGATTGAGACAGGAGGCACCACGGGGCAGGAGTTTTCCCGTTACACTGCTGTTGCAGTGGAGGCATGTTTAATTGCAGCTCCACGGCAGAGATAATTTGTAGGTATGAATGTCATCCTCGTGGGCGTTAATTTTTGTCGGATGTTTATGTGAACGGGGCAAGCTTGCGCTCCCAGGTTGATGCTTCCCAGCTGCCGAGACGCTGTGGCGAAGGCACACATCCAGCTGGGAACACCTCACCTTCACCGGGGGGAGACCACCCCAGCCGCCCCTGCACCGCGGAGCCCACCGAGGCAGCAGCACAGGGCATCTCAGGGATGGATCCTCCTGCTTCTGCTGCGCCGGTGGGAAAAGTTCCCCGAAAGGCAGGTCTTTCTGATGCCCCAACCACTTGCATTTGTAGAGCAGGCGCTTCAGCAGGGAGCAGGTCCTGCTCGGCGCTGAGCTGGGTGCAGCGTGGCCCTCCGGCACCCCTGCAGTGGGTCTGTGGGTGGGGAGGTCTCACGGATGCAGTTGCCATGGAAAAAAAAAACCCCTCGTCAAGATTCAGAGGAAGCTAATGAAGTAATTAACAAGTAGCAAAAATGAAAGAGGAGGATCGTTGCAGTGCTTCCGCTCTGTTGCCCAGGGTGGGCAACTGTGGCGGGGAATTGACCCTGAAAGCAAAGCAATGGAAAAAGCAGGGAAATAAAAATCCCACCTAAAACTGAGCTGGACCATCTTCTCACTGGGATTGGGATTTCCTGAATTTTGTTTTGCTTTCTGCCCAAAAAGCAGAAATGATAACTCCAGGAGGAACTGTCTCCGCACAATAGAGAAAGCAACAGCACAGCCCTCCTGCGACCCAGGCTTGCAGCGCAGGTGGCCAGCCAGGGACGCTGGCCTGGGATGGACCCTCTCTCCCCCAGTGGGCCCACGGGACAGAGCATCCACGTGGCTCCGCGGGACCTTCAGCCACGGCTGGGACAGGCCATCTGCGAGGATCGGTGCAGCTGAGAGCCAGCAGGGACACCGGGAGGCCCCCCCAGTTGCATTTGTCTGAGGAGGCTGGGCACTGTCTCAGAAGGACCATTTTTTAGAAATTACAAACATCCCGATGGCAAAAGGCATCAACAGGAACACGAATGCTCTGCCTCTCCGAGGGCTCAGTGCCGGCCTCGAGCAGGGCGCTGGCTGGACACACCATCTCCGCCGTTAGCCAAAGGCTTCTTTCCGCCCTGCTATGAAATACAGCATCAGATATATCTCTGCACCAATTTATGCAGCATTGCAATGTGCTCCTTCCATCTCCTCTAGACATCATTTGGCAGATCTGTGCTGTGAATGTCACAGCAGTCTTTCATAATAACTTCTCCCACCATCCCGTCAAGTGCAATGAGACGGGTATACCATCTGCTGGAAGCCGTGCCGCCATGTGCGGAGCCGCATCCCTCCCTCGCTAGAGAAACCCTGAAACCCTTTCCCGAGCCCACTCAGCCTGTCTCGGGGTGTAACAGATCTGCACTTAAGCAGTCTTGTATTTCTCCCTAGGGGGACAAGCAGCTTCTTTTTGTCCCCCCTGTAGATGTCCCTCATGTCTGCAGCGATGGCCCCGTGGGTGAGAAGGTGACCAGGTCCGTGGCTTAAAGCACCTTCTCACTGCGTGTCTTTAGCACTCAGCCCTAACATCATCTTCCAGGGTAAAACGTCAATAGGATCATCTCCATCTACAAGACTCCTTCCCTAAAACAACTAAGCGGCAGCACTTCAAGCCGTCATGGATAAAAGACACTGTAATCTGATTTTCTCGTGCAGGAGCATGTCATTCACTAGGGGAGAAAGATTTGATCAACTCTGCTGAGACGGGCGCTCGGCACAGAGCGAGCAACCTCTGCAAAAAGGGAGCTACAAACCTGGCAGCGCCAGGGAGAGGGCAGCTCGCCTGGAGCCCAGCTCAGCCCCGAGCCCCTCGCCGCTTCGGGCTGCTCTGCGGCCAGCCGCGGCCACCTCGGCCAGCCCGTGTCCCGCTGAGGCTGACATCCCCAGGGACCAGCGGAGGGAAGGGGAAGGGTTTGAACCATCAGTGGCTGAGGGTTTCTCCCGGCTTTGAAAGGCAGATGGGCAGGGAGCAGTGAGAGGAACCGGGCATCCGCACCCGCAGCTGTTGATAAAAAGAAACCAGGTTTCCAAATGCTTTTCAAAGCTGATTAAAAAGGGTTCCTCGAAGAAAGCACCTAAACAAGAGAGCAGCTCCTTGCAGGAGTGCTGGGCATCACCAGGACGGCCTCCTTTTGCTTGGGCTGTACAAAGCGACAACAGCAAGGTGATTTATACCTGTGTTTGCACTGGAGGTGGGAAGAGTCTGGGCTGGAAAGGCAATTAGAGCAGGAGAGAAGAATCTCAGGGCAGTTTAATACAATTTTGTTGTTGATGTTGTTGCTTTCAGTGCAAGCTGGGAAAGGCCAGGGCGGTCCTTGCCCCTGAGGAGCGCACAGTTTCAGCAGCTTGGATAACTAGAAAAAGTGTTTTCTGGGAGAAAAAAAGTGAAATGCTTTCTTCCTTGTGAAACGCTGGCTTTCTTTAAGCTGCTTGCAACTTTTTTCATAATTAAAATACATCTATAATGTCACCCAGTGCTTTTTGATTCTTGCTCTCTCTAATAGTATGATTTGGATCAATGAAAATGTCCTAGGAGCTTATGGCAACAACCTTGCTCAGCATTTTTTTTACTTGAAAGAAACCCAAGGGGAAGAAAGGTTTGTGGTTGTGCAAGAAGAAGGATTTTCCAAAAGGGTTATTCCCCATCCTGGAAAAAAAAGCGGTAACAACCTCACTCTGGAGTTCCCCATCAAGGCTAATTTGCATAATTAACGCAGACTAAAATTAGTCTTCGTTCTGTTGTAAAGATTAAGATGGCTTGCAAAGGGAGCCTGGCGAGAGCAGAGCTTTGCCCAAGGCAAACCAGGTCCCCGTGGGGGACTTCCCCAGGTCCCCACCACGGAGGGTCCCTGGCAGAGCTGGGACCAACTTCATGGCTAGTGACCACCAACCCCAAGCGCAGCCAAAGCCTGGTGTGCCCAGGCACTCACACAGCACCGAGAGCAATGATAACAGCAGCTAGATTTGATTTTGCCTTGAAAATACACTTTAATCAAACCTTATTGGATTAGCATTGAAATCCGAGCACTGCTGGAACAGAGAGCTGCCGCTTCTCCACCACGAAGTTCTCCTGGCTTCTCAGCTGGGTTCTGTTTTAAACATGCCTCCCACCCGCAGCAATTGTGCTTGGAGCTGAATAATTATGAAAAGGGACTTTGGTGCCAAAGCAAAAAAAAAAAATCAAAACTCAACCCCAGCCCCCAAACCTGTGAAGACTCAGCTGCGCTCGCGCTCCAGCGCACTCGGCATCACGAGGATTTTGCCCCCCCCCCCCCCAATGTCAAAAATGTACTTAATGAGAAGTTCTCCTCTTACAAATGAAGCAGTAATCTGTCAGAAGGGAAAATCTGCTGTAAACTTAGTCAGAGCTCATCCCCTGACTCCTTGCCAGCATGCATTACAGCTCGCCGGCAGCTGGGCAGGCGGCGGGGCCCGAGTGCCATCTACAGCGGTCAGGGGGAACTAAGAAATCTGAAATCCTGCTGCAGCTCCAGGCCTTTCCTTCCCTCTGCTCATCCTTCCCGCTGGGAGCACGCTCCCTGACCTCACTGGAGACAGAAAAGGCCTGGATGAGTTTTGGGGGTGCTTCAAAAAAAAACAGGGTAAGGCTGCAGCTGGCAGCAGAGAGACGCAGAAATCATGGCAGGGATGTGGGGCAGGTCCCCAGCAAGTTAATCAGCTCTCCAGCAAAAACACCCTGATCTTTAATAAGAGTTTATTTTGCAAGCCATGCTCACAGCAGAGACTTCAAGAAACATGCCGGTGCCCATGCCGTGGGGCACGGGGAGTCCCGCACGTGGCTTCGCCGATGCAAGGAGGAGTTGGGGCACCGGGGCTCTGCTCCGGCTGCGGCACCGTGGGCGGCATGGCAAAACACACCCAGGCGTGGGGAGGAGGAGATCCAGTCGAGAGCCACGCTATAGCAGCTACCAGAAAGATCCGCAGGAGAACATATGGTGTGTTTTTAAATGCACCCATAACATTTATTTAAAATACAGGCTCTAAAGCTTGCCAGCAAAGCTTAATAGGAGGAAACCTTTCTTTATGCTGGAATCTCTCCTATTGTTTCACCCAAATCATTAAGCTTGTATTTATTTGTTTTTAGCCTAAACAAATGGGGAGTATTGCAGGGAGAACTGCCTAGGATTCCCTTTGTGTCTGCAGGGTCCCAAATCCAATCTGCTCGGCTCGCCGATGACTGTCCTCACCTGCTCACGGGGGCTGGCAAACCCAGCTGAGCTCACTCTGCCCTGACGCAACCCCTAAGCCATAAATGCCCTGCTGCTGCTAGGAGATGGCTTTCCTACAGTCGTGGCTCTGGAGGAGATGAGCATCTCTGTGAGTGTCCTTCTTGCTGCCATTGGATGGATGGAGAAGCTGAATCTCCAGGTGGGAGAGCGCGGTTCAGAGTGTACCAGCCTTGAGTGTTCTCCTGCCCAGCCCTGCAGGTTTGGCAGCCGCATCCCTCCTCGCCTGGAGATGAGTCAGGGGATGGCAGGCGAGCGGGGTTTCTAACAAAAGACTGTGATGGCATCATGGCTCCTCCGGCTGGCCTGTTCCACACCCGGCATGAACGGAAACAGCCCGACTGTTGCAAGGCACGGGGTCACCCTCAGGATCTGTCCCCTCTCCTCCACCTTCCGCTGCGCTCTGCCAGCATCTCCCCTGGACACTGCCGGGACATGCTCTGCCAAGGACAGAGATGCCAGGAATAGCAGGAGACGAATTTCTCATCCCCTCGGTTCCACGCAGCCCTGCGCCCGTGGCTGGCAGAGGGATGATACTCCACAGGTATCTGGCACAGACCCTCGGGTGGGTGATGTGTGCGGGGCAAAGCCCCCCAACACCCGTCCTGCCAGCGGGAGAGACCTGGAAGGGGTTGTGGGGAGGAGGGGGCAGAGCCCAGGGCTGGCTGCACCCCACATTCTGCTGCAGGGACTGGGGTCTGGCTGCATCTCGGTGCTTTTCTGGTGTTCAATGGCAGTTGCACCATCTAGAGGAGAAATGGGGATGGGTCCCAGAGCAGAGGCCAAATCCAGGCAGGCAGAGGGGGTACAGGAAAAGGATGAGCAGAGCAGCCAGGTCACAAGCAAGATGCAAATCCTTCAGCGAGGCACAGTGTGAGTGATTTCAGGGTCTCATGAATGAGCCCAGATGGCCCATCTTTCCCGGAGAATGGGAACAGGGGGAATAGAATTCAAAGATGCTGGCACTGCCTGCTTTACATGTGACTGATCTCTGCTGGCTGCAAGGAACAGGGCAAGGGAGAGGGGAAAAAATAAATTAAAAATCCCCAGCCTGCAGTCAAACTGACCGCACACCCCCAAGCCGGGAATCAACAGCCCTGAAAGCAATTTCATCGCTCAGCTGGACCTGTATTACTTTTCTCTCTCTGAACAGATGCGCCAGTGACACTCATATGAATTACCACAGTGGAGATGTGAGGGGGTGATGATGAGACCCATCCTCCCACCCTGGCAGCAGCGCTGCTCCTCTCTGCGCTCCCGGCTCCCCTTTCGGCAGGGTGCTGAGGCCAAGCCGCTGCCCAGTGCTCCAAACAAGCAGCAGGTTTCTGCCCACGGCAGCTTTTCCCTCGTGCTGAAGATCTCCCTAGAGAGAGATTTGGGGATCAAACCATCAGGGCCATACCCGCAGGTATCCAGAGGAAAAGGAGGCTGCACGCCATGGGTTGGCCGTGCCGGCAGCACCCACCAGCTGTGCACACACCAGCTCCCAGGACCCGGGGGCTGCCCTCTGCCACCCCCCAGCTCGCCCACCTCCTGCCCTGCAGCAGCCAGATGAGCCCATGCTCTAGGCTGTGTTGCCCTTGCATAGGGTGTGAGGGCTTCACCCTCCTTTGCAGCCTCCTGCAGCATAAGGAGATGTAGGAGCTCCATTCCCACTGATTTTTTTTCTTTTTTGTACCACTCAGGCCTCTGCAGATTGTGCAAGTCACAAGGAAATGTTGATCAGATCCCAAATACAACCACTAACACATCTCGGCTCTCAATCTGCCTCGTTTGCTGACACCCAGTTTTCTCCTTCTCCTCCCACGAGCCGGTTCCTTCCTCCCGGTCTGCGGCACGTACGTCTGCAAGCTGCTCTGGCTTTCCCGTCCCACGCACGGCTGTGTGCGCAGCTCGCCTGAGGCGGTGCTGGGACCCCGGGGTGCTGCCTCCGCTCCTTCCCTTCCACGCTTGTGGGTTTTCTGAGCCTCGGCCAAGCTGGATGGCGAGCAGGGAAGCCTGGACAAGAGTCAAATCCAGCCCTCACCCTGCACTGTGTAGGGTTCAGTAAGGAGCAAGAAAAAGGCAAAGCACATTAGGTAATTGGCTTTTTTTTTCCTCTCTGATTCTTCCAGGCCAGTCAGGGCAGCGCCAGGTATCGGTGCATCGTTGGACCTTCTCCATGAGCCACATTTTGGGTGAAGGTTTGTAGCCCCATGCTGTCATGTCAGCTCGGCAGCTCCCAGACTCCTGGTGCCATGGAGCCGTCTGCCCTAGAGGTGCTGGATGGATCGGAGAAGGTTTGGGTCATTCTCCAAGGGGCTCAGACCACTGCCAGGGGATTCAAAACCAGGATGAGGAAACACTTCAAAAGGGCTGTCCATTAATGCCAGCAGCACAAGCCCCATCCAGGAGAAAGTGCCTCTCTAAATACCATGTTTTTCTTAACGCTTACCAGAAGGACAGGATTTGATCTCCTCCTCTGTTTCCAAAGCTGTTATGGATCTATTGCACTGGAGGCATTTGCAGTGCCCAGTCAATACTCCTCCATCCCTGACAGCTCTGCAGAACGGGAGGGTGAATCTGACACTGCACTTAGTCCAAAATTACCATCACTGGACATATGCCATGGCCCTAAAAGCCCCACGTAAAGGCAGGAGCGCACGTGGCTGTGAATGTGGAGTGTGTGCAGCTGCAGCTAGCACAAAGCAAGGGTGGCCAGGGCTCCTGCCCTCTACCTCTCCTGGCTGGAGCACTGGGAGGTGACTTTGGCCCACAGGGAGAGCAGAATGAAGATTGGGAGAAAATAAATACTTAAATAACTATTAGCATGTTTGCCAAATGCTGCTCCAACCAGCCTGAAACTGCTCCTGGGAGGTCCCTTCACCCTGCAGAGCGGCAGGGAGGCTTTCGGTCTATATGGCTGCTCTGCTGAGGGTGATTTGCTCTGTGCTGGTTTGCTGGAGAAGAACCCAAGTCAAAGGATTGCACAGACTCTCTGGCCCAGCATGTTTTTTCAGTTTGATGAAAATTCAAAACAGTGGTGATCTTTGGTTTGATCCAAAACTCATTTAAGGAAGCATTTTAACCACTGAACCAAACAGCAGTTGTTTGCAAATCCTTAATCAAAGCCTGCTCGCGCAAAGTCCATTTTGCAATTGCAAAGGCGCCAGTGAATGAGACCCGCTGTGCACCGTGGCCCTGCCTTCCCTGCTGCCCACCCCAGCGTGACCGGGCAGGCAGCATCCCGTGGTGGCAGCGTGGACTCAACCTGTTCCACGGGGACCTCGGGGACAAGTCACTCCCTTTGTGCCACACTTCACTTGGAGACTTTGAACACCTGCCAGTTGTCCTGTTGTGAACTGCAGAGAGGTTTTGCTTGTTTGCAGCCAATAGAGTCCACGATGCTAAAAATAGAGTACTCCTTGAAGGTGATCTGAAAAGCTTTCCTACGTGTGAAGATGCCTTTTAAAAACACTGGCTTAGAGCTAACTGGGGCTGGGATGGTGCTTGGGACAGCTCTGCCGGGAATTGGGAGCTGCTCCACAGAAGTTGCCTGTTGGTCCCCTGCCTCAGGGGTGGCTGCAGGGGTGCTCCTGAGCAAGCAGCCCGTCAGGAAAGGTGCTCTGTAAATGCAAGACATGATAATTGTGGATGGACAAGTCCACGGCTGTGCTGGGACTTCTCAGCAGAAGAGTCGGAGGAGTAGTAATGAGGGGAGTTGGAGTGCAATGTGTTTTCTTTTCCTCCCCCAGTCCCCCTAAAGTTCTCGGCAATTGCAGCGCAAAGTCAAAGCAGAGCAGTTTCCTTTTGAAATACATAGCGAGTGCAGCATTTCAGTTTCGTTACAGCTTTTCTTCGTGTAGCGGGGAAGGTATCTATCCTACTGTGCACCTTTGATCTTGCCCTTTAAATAGGCCATTTTGAAGCTCACAGACCCCTTTTCATCACCTTCCACCTTGGCTCATGGCACCTTTCTGTCTCTGAATGAATCCCTCTGTGTTCATCAGTGCTCCCAAGCCTTGAGATGCAGGAAATATCTGAGCTGTCTCAGCACCTTGAACTCATGCTGCTGGCATGGCTTGGCACCAACTTTCAACACTCAACTTCAACTGCTCGTCCCCAAGAGGATGATGCATGAGGTGGAAGGAGACCCATCACCGCTCTGGCAGCGCCTCAGACCCTTAGAGCAAAGCAGATTCGAGAGCAGAAGGAAGGAGCTATTGCATTATGAAGAGCTGACCTGAGGAATGCAATTACACATGATCTAAAATACAAATGCACTGCAAAACCCCTGCAGTATTGGGGCAGGAGTGAATGCTCAGCCTGCAGCACCGGGATGAGCTGGCAGTGGCTTCAGAGGAACCACAGCCAGTAAAGCCTGGGCCAAGGCAAGCAGAAAGTCCCCGTTTGGTGGCCCCGTGAGCACCACACCACCCAGTCTGCCCCTTCTGGGTAGGACCCATAGGCGAGCATGCAGCTGGCACCCTAGACAAGCCACCCTGGCTCCTGGCTTCTCATACTCGCCTCTTCTCTGCGAAGCCTCAGAAACTGGAGGAGACTGTGCCGACAACAGTCTGACACCTAATGGGCACAAGCAGAATTGTGACAAGAACAGGATCCGGCTGGAAAATCCTCATGGGAATACAGACAGCATTGCCTCAGAGCAAAGCCCATGGAGCTGGATGGAAAGGGAAGACTTGTGTAAAGAAAACTCTTTACAAGAGCCCATATGGCACATTTCATGTTTGTAAACATGAAAAATTTCTAATTTAACCTAGATAGGAATGAGTTGTATGAAAACTGTTAAAAGGTTCTAGGTACAGAATATGAGAGAGGTGCCATCATTTCCTTTGACATTTTAGACGTTTCTGCCATATGATAGCAAGGAAAGGTCAGAGTTGCAATCAAACCTCTTGGCACTAAATTGTATTTCTCAGGTTGTATTCTTATGCCAGATACACTGGAAGTTACTACTGAAAAGGGACATCTTCAAAAGCAATCAGTTGTGCCCCACATAGACCTTCAGCTACATTTTGTATAATGGTCAATAATGAATGGGAAATTCATCAGATTTGACTCAAAAACATTAAATGTATTCTGTAACCATGCCTCTGTGCTATACTTTCCACTTGATGTGTTTCATGGAGCCAGTGGGTCTCTTTTCTTAAAAAAATCTGGCATCCAAAGGCAATTTACAGCAACAGTGTCTTCTAAGGCAAGACACAGCAGAGCTTTCTGGGACCCAGCTCCACCGGGAACTGCCCTCAGACATCCTCCTGCCCCAGATGCTGCTTCCCTGGGCAGCATCCAGCCCTGCTGTAAGGAAGCTCACACCGTCTCTGCTCCATTCAGAGGGTAAATAGAAATGTTCAATATCCAGTGCTGTTTGCTGGCAGCTTTCACAGGCGTCTCTGTTCCTTTTTTTTCTAAATTAGATCTTTCTATTATAACTTCAAGGCCTCATGAGTCTCCTTGGCATTTATTAAGTAACAACTAAACTCTTCAATTTACCCTGTTACTACATGATCCAGTTGTACTCCATCTAATACGTCGCCTGCGATCAGACTGAAGGCGCTGAATGGGGCAGGAGGACGTAGGAGCAGGGCCACCACCGTGACCTGCTGCTCCAAGAGACCTGCTGCCGCCCGGGATGTGCCCAGTGCTCACTGCAGCTCGTAGCACGAGTAAATTCGTGCAAGAGGGAAACAAGTGTTCAAGCCACACCTGAGCCCTGTTTTGAACCAGAGGTAAGAAGCCTGCTTGATTTATTTTAAAGGTAATGCTGGCACTACTTTTTCCAGAACAGTTTTGAGCCTCCTGAAGCTTGGCGGAGCCACATGATGTACGGACCTCAAATACTGACTGAGCTCAAGGTTCAGACTGGATGCCATCCGCCTCCTTTCCCCGCTGCTTCTTCCACCAAAAACACAATGGACACAGTGGGATTTCACTTTTGTGGATTGGTTTTGCCCTAAAACCCAAAGATGTGCTCGGGGAATGCAAAACTGCCACCAGCAGAGGAAGAGGTTTGCAGAACCTGAGGCTATAGACTTCCCTCATGTCCTAGACACTGCTGTGCCCTCGGCTGGCATCGGGTGTGACTCACATTCCCAACAAAACAGCAGCACGGCAGAAATGCCTGGTGTTTTAACACAGCTCCATGTGAGAACAGTAATTGGCCACGAAGCCACATGTTACCTGACAACAGGAGGTGAGTCCTTTCATTCTTACTATTTTGTTTTTAATCTTGTCCTTTTTCTTGCTGGGGAAAAAAAAAAAAGCCATCACCTGAGCTCCGGTTTCAGCCTCTGATAACCCACAGCAGCTTTTGCCTCTGATGTATCCAGGGCCACCTATAATGAGCGCCTGTTCCTACCTCCTGCAATAAGCTGCAAATGGGATGAGCAGATCCTGAGGTCGGGAAAGATGTTTCATTTTGAAAACATGAATGTTTCCCTGACATTCTGGCCATCCTAACAACGGGTCCAATTAGCACTCATGACTTTGTCATCCGTCCAGCGGGGACACAGGGATGGGGACCACTGCTCTCATTTCCGCAAAGATCATGGATCAGGAAGACAAATCATCCCTAATGGGACCTCAGGGAGAGGCTCTGCTCTTCTTTCAAGTCAAAGGCTGCACATGGAGGCAACTTGCTCTGCAGAGCCGTAAAATGCCACCTCCGCTGGTAACAGCAGTGCTCTCCAGCAGCAGCCAGCCTCCGCCTTCCAAGCAACTGCATGTGCACAAGAACATTTATCAGGCTTCTGGCCGTAGCTTTGACTTTCATTTTATTTTTAAAGTGCATTCATATGTAAATTGACTTGGCCCGAGAGGATACATGAATACAAGAGCCCTTTCTTTCCACTGGAGTGGCATTAGGAGGAATATGGTGAAAGGAGCAAAGTTTCCTCACCTCCAGGCTGCAATTCTGCAGCTAAGGAAGAGCAAGTTGATTGTTTCCTTCTGCACACAGATGCTGGCTGTGCTGTTTTCGGCAGTCTTATTCAAGTGAGCCATTTTGGAATATAAAAGCATATTGCATATCCCAGGGACAAGAACACATAGGCAAATGTCTTATGGGCTCTGTTTTATCTATTGTAAGAACAGGAGATAAATTAATACGAGTCTATAACAGTGTCTGAAGGTTTGAAACATGGTCCTGTCCCTGAAGGACAGGAAGAGCACCTTGTTGTTCTGCAAGGACAGAATGGATTCACCTTGGAGCCTGGCTCTAGTGTTCAACGCTGCATTGCAAAACTGCCTTCTAACTCTGAGTTAAACTTCTTCCGAGCTGTGCCACGGTGCTGCGACATGCTGTCAAAGCTGTGGCAGAAATGGCAGCATCAGTCAAGCAAAGTGTCTGGAGCTTTGAATGAGGAGTGACACAGAAAATGATTAATTGTGCGCGATATACTTATTAAGGATAACGGGCCTGATTCTGACATCCCCCACATTCTTGTGCACTGGGAATAATTCCCCTTACGGCAGAGGAGCCCAGAGGGATGTAAGCACAGTGCCTCGTCTGCACTGCCATGAGCTGTCACCCCATTTTCAGCCTGGGACCCTTTGTACCTGCTGTTCCCCGCTGCAGTTCACTCGATGTTTCCTAGCCTGAGCATTTTCCCTGTTATTTTGGCAATATCCAGCCAAAAGATGCTGGTCTCCTCTGTAGCATCGCAGGTGTTCCAGCACCAGGGGAAAAAAAAAATGCAGTGGCAAAGTGAAAATAGGCAGCACTTTGGGTTAAAGCATCAGGTTTTTATTTGCCAGAAACTAGGAATGGAAATGCTTGTGAAGATTTACAAACCGAGTTATGACTCACTCTGTATTTTTTAGTGAATGAGCAGGTTGAAACGGGTGTCCCGAAAGGAAAGATTCTGCAGCTTGGCTCTGCTCAGGGAGCACGGGGCCAGTAGGACACGGCTAGCAGCACATCCTTGGAGAAAGCCTGCTTGCCAGTGAAATAGAGAAACAGAGCACTAAAACTTTGCTGTTTTTTTACATGAAAGCAACAACACCCTGATAACTCCAGCGGCCAAAGCACCAACCCCTTCAGCTTCTGAAAAAATGGTCCTCAGCTCCCTTAACCCCAGTTCTAGTTTTGCATGGCCGAACTTAGGGTTTGGGACAGTCACTGGTGCGTTTTGCGGATGTTTTGAGTTTTCCCCACCTTTGGCAGCCCCCATCATGCCCCAAAGGGAGCACGACGAATTATTCTCCTCGTGTGCGTGGTACTAGACTCGTCTCAAAAGTAAATGGTGCAAAAGCCCAGTACTTGTGTTTTCAAAGTCCCTGCCGGGACAGAGCTGGTCAGCATTTGCAGGATCGGGGTTTGGGGCCCAAATCTTGCCCCGGGTCTGCAAAAGGCCCCAGCTCCCCGAGGCCGGCGGGGCGCTCGCCT
>NW_009232985.1:0-482 GCF_000690835.1 Fulmarus glacialis
CCCCATTTTGGTCCCCCGCCCCACCCCCCAGCCCTGCCGGCACCGTCTTATTCAAGCAGTGTTTGCAGGGATGGCTGCCCAGCCTTGACTTCTCCAGACCCCTGTTAGCTGGAGAAAAAACGCCGGGGCTAAAAAGAGCCTTACAGGCGAGCCCCCCTTTCCTACCGCCGTCCTTCCAGCGCGGCAGCGAGGGGATGTGCTGTGCCCCTTTGATGCCCAGAAAGCCCCAGCCCACGCTCCCATCCAGCATCCAAAGCCTTGCTGCAGGACTACCGCGGCTCGGCGAGAGGGCAGGACCGTAAAGTATCCGTCCGTTGTCTGTCTGTCTGTCTGTCTCTCACCCATCCTTTGCTGCTTCGTGTCTCTCCTTCCATCAGCCCCGTTGCAGCCTGGTAAAGACCTGACGCCGAGCTCCGTCCTTGTCTGCGCTGCATGACGCATCTCTTCCCCTCGCCTGCCGCCTTTGCTGCTCTCCCCGAGCC
>NW_009232986.1:0-299 GCF_000690835.1 Fulmarus glacialis
GGCAAAGGCAGAGAGGGCGCCGGGCTCCCGTTTGCTTTCCCTGTCCCTCCTACCCCATTTTTTGGGGGGGGAGAGCGAGCGCCCAGCAGCACGGCCCACCAAGGCAGCGCGGGGAGTCGGGTGATTTCTATCTGCGCTTTCATCCTGGGATGAAAGGGATGATAGAAAACATTTGGGTTTGTGATAAAAGCAATTGACCCTGGAGGAATCCACCTCCCCAGGGTGGCCTGCAGCAAATCGCGGAGATAAGGCACTGACACGCAGCAACCGCCAAGTGCTTCCAAGCCTCCGAGCGGCTG
>NW_009232986.1:336-1070 GCF_000690835.1 Fulmarus glacialis
GTTTCCACGGCTGCTCCCAAGCCCGGACAGCACAGCCGGTGACGATTTTAGTGGATTTTGTTGGGGCCAGGAGGATCTGCAAAGAAGGACACTATTTTTTTTTTTTTTTTAAACAAATGGCCAGATTTTTTTTATTACAGACATCTTTGCCACAGATCTCAGTCAAGCTTTTAATAGATGGGTTCCTCAAAAAAAAAATCTCAGTCAAGCTTTTAATAGATGGTTTCCTCGCCAGCGGCAATTGCAAATTGATTGCAGCAGAAATGGCAAGTGAAGACAAATATAGTGCAGGCTGCCTGCAGGGAGAGCGCACGGAGGAAACTTCGGATGCTATTTTTGGTGCTTTGTCTCCACCACTTACAGTATTTCTAATCTTTGTTTCTCCTTAAAAACATGTTTGGGGTGGGGATTTTTTTTTTTTTTTTTTTTTGTTTAAAAAAAAATTCCCTTCTCCGGAGAAAGGGCCGGGTGCCATGTCCGTGGGTGCCGTGGCCCCGGTCGGTGCGGTGTGAGGGCGAAGGCGCTGGCGATGCTGCCTCCATCCCCTCCGCTGGGACCAGAACCGGGCCCGTCTCTCATGCGCTGCGCAGGGGCCGACGCGGAGCCAAACCCTGATTTCACCCCAATCCATGGGAACTTCATGGGGGGTATAGGAAAGTTCAGCGTGCTCGCTAATAAAGAAGGAAACTCTCCCACGCTACCGAGCCGATGCTGACCCACGGGGACCGGCGAGG
>NW_009232986.1:1281-1661 GCF_000690835.1 Fulmarus glacialis
TAGGCTGGCGCCCGTCTGCGGGGAGCCGGGGACGCTGGACGCCACTTGGGTTACTTGGCCGAGCGAGTTATTGCCATGCTTGGAGAGCCACGGCTAGGTGACACTGGAGTGATGGTAAAGGCTTTATGGCACTGATGCCCTAAAATTCTGGGCCCCAGGGGACGATCGGGGACAGATTGAGGCACATCCCCAGGACGATCAGCCCCTGGTGCAGAGGCGTCTCGCTCGTGTGTCCGAGGGTGTGAGAGACGAGGCTGCAGTTATAAATAAAGGAGCAGAAATGCTAATAAAAGCGACAAGCAAGAAGGGGGAAAATCTGGGTTTAGCCATGGAACAGAGAAATAAAAGCAGCTCACGGCAGGGCTGGCTGTGGCCGCAGG
>NW_009232986.1:1804-2024 GCF_000690835.1 Fulmarus glacialis
AACCCGGGGTGTTCGCAGCAGCGGCTCAGCGGGGACCATCCCCTTCTCTGTGGATCTGGCGGCGTTTCAGGGGTAGGGTTTGTGTTTGCCTCAATGGGAGGCTTCTTGGTATGAGAAGCCCCAGATGCTCTTCTGCCGTCTTTTTACACATCCACATTTGTGCAGACCCCGTTTTGCCTTGATTTGAACAAGCTGCAACTTGACATTCGCAAAAAATTCC
>NW_009232987.1:0-4640 GCF_000690835.1 Fulmarus glacialis
AATAAATATTTATTAAAAATAGTTATTAAGGGATTCAAAACTTCCTACTCTTAACATTCAACAGATGCCCTAATGCTAAGCATGTTAATTTTAGATTTTGATATACTTGTAATGCACTTTACCACCACAGTGTATGCTTGATGTTGTTGAATAAACTCTTAGAAACACACTTGCATAATATGGGTCCTGCAGAGTCTCGCAGATGAAGTTGTTGGCTCATTTCTTTGTTTTATTAGGGCCTCCTTGTGCCATATTCACAGAGCAAAAATGCCTTGAAGCGGGTAAAATGGCCTTCTGAAGCAAATGCAGTATGGACATGGAGCACGTTGAAGGTTCGTACTAGTTTCAGGGTGAACCATGTATACCCACAATTTATCTCATGGGGATTGAGGAGAGCAAAAACTAACTGAGACAGCTCTGACTCACATTTGGGACAGAACAGTCACAGGCTACAGCACAGACTAAGGCTCTCAGTCCCCACGTCCTTTTCCCTACTATTCATACCCAAAAAAAGTAAAAGGAAGAACAAGGTAAAAGAAATAACTGAAAAAACAGCTTCCAGTTGCTGGTAACCTCAAGGCAATACAAGCACACAGATATAGGGGTTCCCCTAAGTGGAAGAAATCTGATTCTACAAGTTACACGCTTTTTTAAAAGACAGAATTAAAATATTTTTGTTATGCGATGTTTAAACAAAAAAACCTCAGATGCATCCCTTGAAACACAGCAGAGTAGGGAATAGGTGGCAGTGTCACAATTGCCAGCCCGGCCGAGCCTCCAAAGGAGGTAACACAGGTGTTCTTGCTGAGGCTTTCCTGCTTGAAGAGATTTATGATATGAAATTAGATCCAGGCTGGCAAAAGTTGTAACTGTTATAACTAGGTTAAAATATTCTGAAGTTCAGGATGCTGATACCAAGTAAATAAACATGACATTTTAAAATTAATATCGTGCCAGGGAAAATAGCCAGAAAGCAGTTGTTAAGATGGTTAAATCATCTTTAGGTCATACTGGAAAAAAAATCCCACTGAAGTTTTCAATGCTGGATATGTTTTATTGCTTCTAATATAAATTCACTGATGATAGTTATTACCATAACTGGGAACTGATCACAGTGGGCGTGGAGGCCTTGGGTGCATTTAAGCTGGGCTAAATGATACTAGGCTGTGAGTGCTTTCTTGAATGGAAAACAGTTTCAGTATTTAATAGTAATTTTAATGTGAAAAAGCCAATTTTTAGTATTTGCAAAAATAGAGGAACATGGCTTGTTACATTTATATATTCCTATTCCATTGAATAGGAACTGCATAATACCTTGGCATTTTTGAGACTGCAAGTAAAACTTTAAAAAAAAAAATTACCATTCTACAGTGACAGAAAAGTAGCTTGCTCATTTTTTTGCAGCTGTATTTCCCGTCAGTTGGCATTTTGTCCAGCATCTAGTATCAGTTTGAAAAATGCCTTCACTTTGCCGGTCTCACGTTGCCAAGTCACAGTTTAGAGTCGCAAGAGAACAAAGGCAAATTCAATAGCTGGAAAAATACAAGAGAAAAAAGACTGGCCTTGGACAAGATTTCATTTAATGCTGCTAGGAGCTCTAGTGCTGGTTAGAACTGTTTCAAAAGCCTGTATTCTGCTTTTCCTTCAAGAAATAATATGTTAGCATACCTCAAACCCAGCGGAGCCACCCAATGGAAAACTAATTATATAATGCACACGCTGCCAGATGCTGTTCTTTGTGGCTAGAGCTACAAGTATCTCAGTTAACCTGCTCTGAGATAATTCGGGTATCTCTAGCCTTACAGTGAAATCTGCGGTGAAGATAAAGGCTCTTCTAAGTTTTGTCTTCAGAAGTGACTGATATTAAGACGCCCAAGTTACCCAGTTTTTAAGTCTTTTTGATGTTTTTGAAAATTGTACCCATATTCTAGCAAACCTACCAAAAAAGCATGCCTTTAGTTGGTATGTAATCTCTACAGAGAGTATTGGCACTTGGGACAATAATGCATACATTAACATTAATGAACATTCTGTCCTCTCTTGCCACCCCTTACTTTTTGAGGGCAAACATGATTGAAAGTTGATGGAGAAAATGGTTTTGGAAAATAAATGACAGGCTGATTTTTAGCTGATCTTTAAGCATGCATACAAGATGTATGCTTTGGAAAATACTTAAGATACAATCATACACTGGTATTTCCTGAGCACATCCATCACTCTTAGGGGCGTGTCTTTTCAAAACTCTCCTTCATGCATACATCTCTTTGATTTTGCAGATACTTAGCATCATTCAAAAAATTCCTTTCTCCTATCTAAAGTTAATAAAGGGCTTCAGAAGCAGACAGAGAATCAAACTTGGGTCTTCTGGAATCAATGAAGAACTTTAAGTGTCATTAACATCACTCATCATCAACAGAGCCAAAAATCTTTCTTCATTACAGCAAAGAGAAAAAATGTTGACCATGTAATCCTGGACCTTTCTGGACAAGTCTTGTCTGTTTTAGTGAATTTGTGACAGTGATCAAACATAGCTTGCAACCCTTTGCCAGTCCCATTGACTAACTCTGAGGTTTCACAGACTGCCTGAGAAGCTCGCAGCTCCTTGGGCAATTTGACAACCATAATGTGACATCCATCCCTTGCCACCCCTGAAAGTGCCTCTCAGCTTCCCACCAGGACGTCTTTTTTCTTCTGCTCCTTCACCTACAGAGACCTGCATGGCCATAACTGACTCCTTAGCTTGTGTATGTGCCAGCTGTCCCATGAACATTTCTCAGATCACAGCTTGACTTGTGATCACACCCACATAGAGGTGCCTTTAATTACTTTTCTCTTTCAGGCTGAACAAAGGGATTAGCATTTTCAAGGATGCTCTTAAAATAACGCTCCTTTTCCGTGACAGCATGTTACCACCTTCCAGGAGCACAGGATGACTGCCAGGGCTATTGGCCACAGTTTCATGAGCCAAAGATTTTAGTGACTTGGTAGGCAGTAACAGTTCCCCAAAATCAGATGGATCACTGACGCTTGTGCTTTGCCTTAACTCTCAGCACTTCATTCGGTATCTCCTAAATCTCTTTGAAAAACCCTGTATGGTGCCTGCTGATGGAACCTTACTTACTCACATATTTGCCCTGGCTGGTGTGTGATTATTTTTACAAAGTGCTGAGCGGTGTAGAAAATGAGCCCATGTAAGCAGAGAAGGAAAACATATGTTGAAAAACTCTCAAGAAAGGCTAGGACTGGCATTTTAACCAAGATGTACGAGACAGACAATGTTGTAAAGTCGTGAAAGCCACAGGTAATGTGACACTCTGCAGATGTTTTTAATGGGAGCAAAAGCTCTGTAGAAATGTTTTAATCTGATTACACAATTAGTTATGTTGCAGGTTCAGAATTAAATAGTTTTCCAATTCAGATAGGATGAAGTAATTCCCAGATTTTATAGTTGCCATTTACACTGTAGAGATACGGAACACGAAAGCTAGAACATGATTTTGTTATCTCAAATCTTTTTCAGCTTTCTCAATAGCATGTTAACTCTTCTCATTATTTTTTCCTTAGTTAAGGCCTTTGTTTATTTCCTTCAGGTTAATTGATAATAAGCTAATGAATAATCCATCAGCATATGAATTCAGATTCTGATTCTGTATGAAGATGAATTCTTTCATTCAGAAAAAAAACCCCACTTTAGCAAATGCTAACCTTGTTGTGGTTCCAGGCATTTAATTTATTCATTGTAAGTAACTAAATTCTCAAGTTGGGGCACTTTTTAGGACTTCTAACTATTTCTTGGTTACAGAGATATTCTCGTCCCCAACACTCACAGCCAGTGCCTCTACAAGGTAAGTTTATACTGTTTGCAGACTCCTGATGAGTAGAATAGGACTACTTAGAAATGAAGGTTCTATGTATAATATCAAAATATCTCCCTTGGGAATGGGAAAAAATAGAATTAGCATTTCTGTTGTTGCCTAAATTTTACTATTCAGTCTATAAGGCAAAAAAAAGATATAAATTGGGTTATACTTATTAAATATCATGTCTTACCTTGCAAAATGTAGTCTTAAAGAAGGTTTATTCATTGTTCAGGCAATGCCTTTAATAGTGAAACATGAATGGGGAGAATGTATCCCGTAATTACTTTTTAATGGCAGCTTCATCTTGGAGAAAAAAAAAAGAAGTGCTGTAATTATTTAATCTAAAAATAAAGATAATTTGTAGAAAGCAATAGTGAGTGTGTGAAAAGGTCAAATGTTGAGCTTCAGAATAAAAGAGAGCTAAATATGTCTAGGCATGTGTTAATTGTGTATAGCAGAGGTCTTTAGTTGGAAGAGAACTAGTTTTTCATTCAATTAATTAAAAAAATAACCTTACCTCAAAGCTTGGAGTAGATTTGAACAGATCATCTTTTTTTTGTTTAAATTATGTTTGCTAAAGGCTGAAACTTTTTTTAAGCAGAGATGGTTTTTTTGCCTCAGTCTTCACCGGCAAGTGCTCAAGCCTCACCGCCCAAGCCGCAGAAGGCAAAGGCGGGCACTGGGAGAATGAAGAGCCACCCGCTGTAGAAGAAGATCAGGTTCAAGACTATCTAAGGAACCTGAAGGTGCACAAGTCCATGGGACCTGATGAGATCCATC
>NW_009232987.1:5392-19615 GCF_000690835.1 Fulmarus glacialis
GGTTCGGCACAATCCCAAGCACAAATACAGGGTGCGTGGAGAATGGATTGAGAGCAGCCCTGAGGAGAAGGACTTGGGGCAATGAGAAGCTCAGCATGACCCGGCAATGTGTGCTTGCAGCCCAGAAAGCCAACCGTATCCTGGGCTGCATCAAAAGAAGCATGACCAGCAGGTCGAGGGAGATGATTGTCTCCCTCTGCTCTTGTGAGACCCCACCTGGAGTATTGCATCCAGCTCTGGGGTCTCCAACATAAGAGGGACATAGACCTGTTGGAGTGAGTCCAGAGGAGGACCACAAAGATGATCAGAGGGCTGGAGCACCTCTCCTATGAAGACAGGCTGAGAGAGTTGGGGTTGTTCAGCCCGGAGAACCAGAGAGACCTTATAGCAGCCTTCCAGTACCTGAAGAGGGCCTACAGGAAAGCTGGAGAGGGACTTTTTACAAAGGCATGTAGTGATAGGACAAGGGGTAATGGTTTTAAACTGAAAGAGGGTAGATTTAGATTAGATATCAGGAAGAAATTCTTCACTATGAAGGTGGTGAGGCACTGGAACAGGTTGCCCAGAGACGTTGTGGATGCCCCATCCCTGGAAGTGTTCAAGGTCAGGCTGGATGGGGCTCTGAGCAACCTGATCTAGTGAAAGGTGTCCCTGCCCCTGGCAGGGGGGTTGGAGCTAGATGATCTTCAAGGTCCCTTCCAACCCAAACCATTCTATGATTTTATGATCCTATGTCAAGTGACTTTTGAGAGGAGTATTTTTAGTTTGTTAAGCCAACTATTGACTTTCTGTATCTCAGTGGTTGGCTTGTTTACCTGCAGTAATAAAACATTTCTGGTTTTGGAAAACTAACCTGTCTTATATTTATACAATCAGGCTCATTTATATTTTTGGATTAGTACAAAACTACTTTCTCATGGATCTATGCCACCTCTGTGTAAATGAGCATGGGACCATGTATATACCTCCATCGTATGTGGAAGAGAGGAGATCCATAGCAGAAAGCCTTTGCATGTGGATGTCTTCGGCTGTAACCTCAGCCACTACACAGGTTCCTTTTTTTGTACTAACCACTTCCTCATTGGCAGTGACATTTGCCTACCTGAAACTGGTCCTGATGCATGGAAATGTTTTTTCCTATCTATAAGTTATGTTGGACTGTTCCATGCACTATCAGATAGCTTTGGCAATCAGAGGTGACCACACTCTGTAGGTTTCAAGTCAATAAGAATTTTTCATTTTATTCAAAATTCATCACTTACTTATGTTGGCTTCTTTTGTTTCCTATACTGTTTGTTCCTTATCCACCTGCTGTAGCTGTTTTCATTTCTTTTGCATACCAGATTGCTTTGACTGCGTTAATATGCTGAGACCCACCATTTTTATTGGAATGGAGTGTAATTTTTTCTTTTTTGCTATAATCATGTCCTATAAAATACCTGGCAGCTTGAGAATCCCAGAGATGCATTATATGGAGCAGAAGTAAAAAACCTGCTTTTGTTGCAATGGATGGAAATTATTTCAGGTGCAATGTTAAATGCAAATTATAGAATATATTATTTTGCTTACAAGATGGTCTTTGTATAAACACAATAATGTGAAAATAAGGAAAAGGATTATTTTGACAGCTTAAATGACTTGTTTACTGATTCTTTTTGAAAAGTTAATATCTTTGAATATTTTCCACTTCTGATGAGGCAGTTTTTATCACATCCTTTTTGCTAAAGTAGCATTTCTCCAACTTCAGATATGGCTCCTGTTACAGTTACGATAGACTTAATTATAGGAAGGGAATAACTCTGCTGGGTCAGAATGGATTTAAAATTACAGAAGCTGCTTGACTAAGTTTCAATGCTGATTCTACAAACAGCTCCATATGTTACATTTCCGTTCCTAGCTGAGTCCTATGAAGTGAGCTGCACTCCAAACTCAGCACCATCTATAGAGAGACAGAAAGTAGATCAGCCCTGTACTAGCATTTGTATCAACTAAAATATTTCTACTTGCCTATTATTCAGTGTAAGAGTAACAGAAATCTAGATCCTTGGGATAATGCAGTGCTTATTTCTCATCCCATGAGAAAATTTTACTTTCGGAAAACATAACGAATAAGAAGGGACTACAGGTACTGTTTTTCAAAAAAACCTATCCTGCTTTGTTCCTCTGGAAGGCACTGATTTCCATTCAAGCAGAGTTAGTGCTAAGCTCTTTTAACCCATTCCTGTCCCTTACTAGTTTCTCCCTTCCATTTCTGGACTTTTCTGGGAGCCTGATTAAAGCTATTCACCAGATTGCATTGCTTAGGTCACACCATCATTACTGACATTGTTCCTTTTTGGTACTTTGTTATCCTAAACGTGTCTACAACTTTCATGGCTCTCTGATACTCCTCTTATGGACAAAGTAGCTCTTCAGCTGTTAAAAAGCTTCTGTGATGATGTGTAGAGCGTCCTGGAGATGTCCAATGCTTTTCTTTAACTCACCATAAAGAGCAGCCTCTAGACACTGTAACAGATGCATTAAGTATTAATGTTTCACAGTAATCAACAGATTTATGAACCCAGCTGAATCAGTTTTTGAACAAGCTGACAGTTATAACCTTGTGCAAATTTTTTTCCTTCTTTCATTTTTATCTAAATCCTTCATAAGGAGTATTAGGATTTATGTGTTTGTCTTACTTTAGAGAATTAAAATGTTGATATAATTGGGCATGAGGGGTAGATGTAATGGGAAACAAAAAAGTATTCTGAGGTAAAATGGCTTGTGAAGGGGTCATAGCTGTAGTACTTTGAGTCAGCCCCGTTTGCTTAGCTGCATGTAGAAAGTCTGACTAGCATTGGTGTATAGGATTATATTATAAGCTGTATATATGTATGTCTGAACTATGTACAAACACTATAAATACCTACTGCTGCATGATTTTAGTACACGTATTGGTAAAAAAGACCAATTAGATATGTTACAGAGTCACAGACCTGAACTTTTTCCAGCAGCTGTAGTCTTATGGGGAGGCTGTTATGTCCCCCAGGAGGCAAAGGACAGCAAAGGAACGCTTTCCTCTCTCCTCACACAAGCAGCATGGGCAGCTGTTGATAGCCTGGCTTCCTTATTCAGAAGCGTTAATCTTTTCAGTACTCTTCTTGCAGCATGAGAGATGCACTGGGAGTATTCTCTCTTGCGTTGAGAGAAGAAATTACCTCCGTACCAGTTTTTTAGGTGCATAAGGCAGATGCCTAGCGTATCAGCTATGTTGTTATAGTCATTGCTGTGCTTGCTGTCCATGAGTAAATACTGATAAGTGCCATGTAAGCGTGCTGTGGAATGAATCATTGCTGTTTCTTAGAGTGACCAAGCACTCTGTTGAAGGTAACAGGATGACATTGGTTCATATGCTTTCAGGAAAAACTCCTGAAAACATTTTTATGGACTTTCTTTCATTACATACCTACATTTTGTGATGTTAGAAAAGCAATTCTAGATAAAGTATCTGAGTTCACTGTGGAATTTTTTTTTGTGCTTCCTTGACTGATGGGAGAGTAATAGTTTTGTTTATCTTCTGCTGTCCTAGGCAGCTGGTAATTCCTATTCTCCTTTTCTCTCTAGATTGTTTTTTCCTTCTGCAGGACAGATTGGAACCACAGACCTAATCTTCTCCTACTTTATATCCTATGCAGCCACTTACAGGTGTGTGTATAGTGTCACCTTACCAAAATGGCAATGCTTTACAGAGATATAAATTAGAAGGTACAAGCAGTACAAGCAATATATAAAGAGCAAGATAGAAGATAATCAAGTCCCAGGGAGAGAAAGAAACTACGTTTAAGCCTTACACCATCTGGACATGACTTTTTGTGAGTGCTTATGAGTTTAAAATACCTGTAGGTGCTGAGGCATCTGAAGGTTCAGCGGTATATGCCATTTTTATGCAAGGAGCAGCTGAGTCCTAGATCAGAGATTTACTAGCTGTTAAAAGGAGATACTCCTTAAGAGACTGGAGCAGACAGATTAAGCTTCTTACTTTTCAGAAGCTGCTTTTATAAAATAAGTTTTCTGTTATTTTCTTCCCCTCCAGCTTGTCCTTTGCGTAAAGCTATGCCAGCTTTGGTGTTTAGCTATGTGTGAGGACAGGGAAAATGCGGTTGTGCAAGGATATTGCCTGTACTGGTAATACAGTGCTCTTTGTTGGAAGGAGTTGAGAAAAAGCTGGCTGTAATCTGCTCAGGCTGAAAAAGGCTGAGCACAAAGCTTTAAGTCATATAAAAGCAGGCTGCAGAAAGAAAAGGACCCTGTGGAGGGCTTGTAACAGCAATGCCCTACAGAGTAACCAGTGAATCATCACATTGACTACATGAGATTATTAAACCCCATCTATTTGGACCTGTTTATTATGAAAATTGTGTATTGTGTCTCATCCCTTTCACAGCTGTGCAACACCAGTCACTTGAAAATTCCTTAGTGGTTCTCCAATCTCAGAATACCACCTCTGAGTATCTTTTGCCCCAGCCTTGTTTTTACATGCTTTGGTGGAAGGATAGCATAATGCCACTTAGTATAAAATATGCCTGCACTGGTAAGAACATAATAAAGGTTTTGTTGTGCTGCCGTATAGCTGAGCCAAGACATAAGACAATGCTGAGGTGCGACATCGCTGCAAACTCTTCACTAAGGTAACTAAAAGGTAGACAAAAATAATTTCTCACAGGTCAGCTCATTAAGGATGCTACTGAAGTACAGGGAAAAACAGGCTCCTGAGTTGCTTTTTTCCTTTTCTCTTTTTTTTTGGGAGCTGAACCAAATTTGCTTAATGAGCTTTGGCATGAAAAACGATCTTTATTTCATTCTTCCTACTGTTTTCTATAAAAATAGAGCTGAGGAAGCAAGGAAGAGTACCTGGCAAACAAACGGGTATGTTCAGAAAGAAATGACCATTAGTGGGGAATAAAAAGCGGCAAAAAAGCTCTTCCTACTCTCCCCAACCCCTTCCTTGAGATAAAGCAAATCTCAGGGCACAGTGGGGCTGGGGGCTGAAGTGTCAGGCGCTCCCCTGGGGTGGGCAGAGTCTTGCAGCCAGGGATCCCACCACCCCAGCCAGCAAGCAGGGCAGGCCCCTGGGGTTTTCTTAACCACATCATCGGTGGGTGAACTGATACCCAGCACTTACAGCTGAGAGTTGCCTCTGGTCTTTCTTTTTTTAAAAAACATTTTCACCTGTGAATTTTTCTTACCTAATCTTTTTCTGTACTATTTTACAGGACAAGGAGTCTGTGCTCTTGGTGGTCCCTATTACATTTACACTGTCATTATGTGAAGTGGCTGAAATATAGAATTAGTATGGTGAGCTGAGTTGGAGCTTCTTGGCTGTCATAGTGATTTTGAAGTATTTTACCACTTATGTGGAAAATGTTACATATCTCTGCTAAAACACCCATTTGTGGGCAGCGTTATGCTAGTATTCCAGTGTTATTGCTTATAAGAAAGGTGTCGGAAGGGTGCTGTGAGCTTATAACAGGCTATGGTGTAGTCCGCAATGTTTTCTTTGTTGGCAAAGCTGGCCCACGAAATTCCTGCCTCTCCATCCTATCCTCTGCCCTAGACATTCATTCCCATGTCCATGCTGCAGTTTGCTCAGTTGTGCTCAAGCAGGTTTGTGAGGCTCTGCTGAAAACAAGATCTGGTCTGATTTGGGTTAAAAAGAGGAGTATTTTTGAAATCTACATCACTTCAGAATGTAGTGTAGATCTAGTGATTGGGTCTACAATATCTTCACTGACCTGAGCAAATACTTACTGGCTTGGTAAAAACTTAATCCAATCCTGTATGTAATCTGCCCTCACAGGTTTATTCTGTTTAAAAAAGATTTTAAAAAAGCACCAAGCTGATAAGACTGTTTTTGAAGAAGTAGCAGCCACATGTTCTGGAAGCAATTTACTGCTGACCAAACTCTCAAGCAGCAACAGCTAGGGAAGATGTATGCATGGTGAAAAAAGACTTAAAAATGAAGAATGAATGAATGTCTCTGCATTTTTAACATCTTTTTGGATTTCAAATACTACAGGTTTTATTTCATTTTTTGAAGCACTGAAAATTCACTGAATTGCCACTTACAGATTCTGAGCACAAGTCCTTTCATTTCCCTTCCAAATGATGCCAAACTAAACCAGTCTTATCTTTGCTCGAAACGGCATCAGAATTACAGCAGTGTCACTGTTTCTCAGTCGGCACTTCAGGTCAGTCTCCCTGTTCTGCTGGCCTGCCCAAGCCTGGAAATGATCCTGCTGCCTGCAGGTACCTTGGCAGGAACTGAGCAGTGTTTAGCCCAAGGATAGCTGTTCAGATAACCACCAGACCAAACAAATGCGGGAGCGTGTGGACACATTCTGCGTCAAAAGGAGAACTGCACATGACTTTGGGATAATTTCAGTTTTCAAGGTCTAGAAATGGGATTGCATGTTTGCTCTAGTCTCAGTCAAATAGCTGAATGGAGTCTTCATACTCCACACAATACCTTCAGGGTAATGGAAGGCTTCTTATTTTCTTCCCTATTGGGAAAAGAAGGGGGAAGAATGGTCCAGCTTATGTTATGGGGTTTCTTTCTTTTTCTCCTGGCTGTTGGTTATTAGCTGTCTTTCACGTGAGAAGGAATAGAGGTTTCTCAGCTGAGCGAGGAAAGCATACATTCCCACATAAGAGGACTTTGGCAAAACTAGGGAAGAACTACTATTTTTTCCTGGCCAAATTAAATAGAAATCTCAATTTCTCTCCCTAATTTTGATTCTATAATATTTGAATAGGCTTGTGATTAGGAGAAAGAAATTCACTCTGTCTCTAAATGGTACCATAACTGTTTAAAACAGATAAATTCAAAATGAACTCATTTACTTGCAATAGTCTGAAAAGATTTTTCCCTGGTTCTATTTCAGGAAACTATACCATATTCGCTAGAAATTTTAGCTTCTTCAGTTGTATTTTCCCCTCATGTTTTAAGAATAAGGCTTTTTAAAATGCTACTAAGAAATGTATCTTGCCATTTTTTTAATTTGGTTTTCCTGAATACCCTTGGGGAAGCAGGATGAAAGGAGAACCAGTATGACTCGACAGTGTCATCTAGTGGCAAAATAGGTGCGAGGCCCTTGAGAGAGCAGCAGCAGCAGCAGCTGAGCTGAGTTGGACAGCTAGCCAGGACCTTCTTTTAGAGACTGATTAATTGACTGATCCACAGACTTGGACTTTTTTGGGAGGCTTCCCTGCAGGCGACTTGAAGACTTTTTCCAACCAGAACAGATAAAAGAGTATGTCTAGCAGTTTGCACAGGAGATGATGGGGCCATCCGTGTTGCTCTGGGAGAAGAGGTCCATGCTTTTAGTTCAGTTACTAAGAAAGATTTGCCCTTTGCATACCTAAAAATATTGCCTGTGTAGTGAAACCATAAAGGGAGATTTGTATCTTCCAAGAAAGTAGTGTTCTTTAAGCTAGCCTGACACAGAAAGCATAAGGACTATGAATTTGTGCTTTGTGGGGAACTGGTATAGTGAGTGGAGAAGAATGTTGTCTCAGTTAGCAGAGCTAATAGGAACTATTCAGCCACCGGGATATTTTTAAAAAGACAGGGAAAAGAAAAATCACAATTGTTTTTTCTTCTTCTGTTTTCCAAATAGTTTCACTTTGCTTATATTTGTCCTACTGTGCGCTGGTGTGTTCACTACATTGCAAAATCCAGCCTACAAGTCATGAAGATGTGGATCATCATCTTGATTCGTCATGGGGCAGCATGAGATGTATCCTCTCAGTCAGAAGAGGAGAGAGGAGCATACCTATAGACAGCACACATGGTTGCCCAGCAGCACTGAAGAGTTTAGAATGAATGTAAGTATAGGAACCGGCTTGATTCTTGAGGGCAAACATTTATGAAAATGAGATACAACTGTGAGTGCAGTAAGATACGCTACAATTGTATTCTTTGGGCTCCCTTTTTTGGAGTTCTTAGTCTCAGGCCCTAGAACCAAGTCACTGAATTTACTGTCCTTTTGGGGAAGAAAGCAGAAGACAGCTGCGTGTTTTTTGTACTACTGTTGTTCAATCCATGCTGTCTCACAGGCATTTATGATCTTTTGGCCTACAGTTCCACTAAAACACCCCTTTGTACCCGCAATCTTATACTGGGTGTTCACACTGCAGCAACCAGTGCTGCTAGAGGAGACAGAATTCTACTTCAGTCTTCATACCTGGAAGTAAAAAAAAATAATTAATTAATCAGAAACAATTACATCCAACTTGGGGCTACTTTATCAAAACTTACAAATCGGCAGAGTATATGAAATCCATCAAATATTATGCATCCTCTTTGTGAAACCAGAAGAAATCATACAAATGATCATTTCTATCACAATTGCTAATCAGCCACTACACCTAATTTTATCTTCAATAAACTTTGAATAGCATATGAAGATGCAATTTTTTATAATGGAAAAATGCTCATAAATCTTCAGTATCCTTAAAGGCTATGACCACAGTTCTATGGTGATAGGTCATAGAAAAACAGTATTTATGCCCGCCTATTAGAATGGCAGTTCATAGATATGCTGCTGCTTGGCTTTTGCTGTTAGAATCCTTAGCAGAAAGTCAGACAGATGTATCAAACTTGCTAGAATTAACATTGAAAGCTATTAATCAAAAATCCCTAAAGCTTTTCTTTTTACAAAATGTTCTATATTTCCTGATATATTCTGTCTGGAATACAATGTACATATGCATGATCTTTTTAAAGTGGGCCCAAACGATAGCTGGGTAGGTTCAAATTGCTTGAGAGAAAAAATGAACCTTTTTTGGTTTTATGGGTTTTTCCCACCTACAATTTGGCATATCTTTGTTTTAAAAATTGTACAAAAAGAGACTCTACTCATGCCTTTTATAGTTTCACTTGCATCTTCATTTGCAATTTCATCGTACACTAAACCAAAACTGAATGTCAAATTTTAAGTACTCAAATATTTACCATTTCTTATACAGCCTTTCATTCATGGGTTTCAACAGACTTTAGATAGCCCTATTCCCCCCTATTTTGCAGGGGAGTCAGCGGTCAGAAACAGCTTCATACAAGGGTCAATTTAAAGCGTTAAGTTCCTGTTTTCAGCAGTCCTAGTAGAGGAGCTTATTCTGATTCTGCATGGAGACAGACCATGCTGGGAGTGAGGAGGGATGAATATTCTCCCCACTGCCTGACGCAATATTCAGCGAGCCACTGGCACAGCTGAGACTAGCTCAAGAGAACTGCCTTGAGTCCTGAGCCTGCACTCGACAAGCTCCGCGTGTGAAGAAAACTGTGGTGCTATAGTTTTTGTTGCAGAATTGCTCTGCAAAGCCTGCGAGCTGCTACGCAAACAACACTGTGGTGTCATCCGAGTGTCAGAGTTGTTTTTTGACTGTAGATGGCGCTGCAAGGTAAGTGCAAAGGTGTGCCTACTAGCTGTGGAGATTTTCTTGTTTTGAGGTTTTTTATCTCCCAAACACTCTGAAATCAGTGTTCGGAAGATTAAAAAACCTCGAGGGGTTTTTAAGACCCAGAGAAGACCTAGAAAGAAGTAAGGTAAGGCCGGAGGAGACCTGTCTGGAGGTGACGTAAAGGGAATGCCATGCTATCTTTGCCAGCATACTATTTAATTTTGGGAACCGACACCTCCCACAGCAGTGGTGGGTCACTGCAGAGATGGACAGGAGCGGTGACTCCAGCTGCTCCTGGCATCCCTGGGTCACGCAGCTGGAGCAAGGCAACCCTTGTCCCCAGGTGCCACTTTAGCTGGGCCATGAAGTGCATCCTGACCCACGGCACTGTGCATGGCACGTGGCAGTAGGTGGGCACCCTCTGCCACCCACACTGCTGGACCGCACTGGCAGCAGCTTTGGGGATGCTGCTACCAGTACGTCTGGCTCTCAGAGTGCCAGACGAGTGTGTCAGATGCCCTGTTCAGGGATAGCACCAACACAGCCCAAATAGCTGCATCTGGGCATGCAATGGCCAGAAAAAAATCAGCTGTACTGTAAACTGGATTTTTACCTACTCTTTACAAAAAGTTTTTAAAAATAACCACCTGTTTTTTCCTATCATCAGAACAAGGCAAGAAAGGCAGTTCCTCTCTGTTCCCACAAGTTCAGAAGCTATAAACAGATCCTCCACCATGGTCTTACCTCTCCTCCATCTATTAGATGGCCACCAGTGTTATTTACAATGTCTATGGAGTCTGAGATGTGCACTGGAAAGTCCCTAGGAAGCCCAAGAGGACATAGTTGATTCTCACGTCTTTCCATCCATCCTCTCCCCTCCAAAGGAGGCTGATGTTCTGCAGTAGCCTGCAGCCTTGCTTCTTCCATTCAGGAAGATCAGGGTGGAAGATGTGCAGGAAAGACAGACTACAAATTGAATTTTCTTGCTGCACTTATACAATAAACTTCCCACAGAATAGGGAAACACTTTGTTTAAAATTACTTTTCTGCAAATTATTTAACATCACAACAGATAACATCCACTTCACATGTACTGCAGTTTCTGATTGCATTGAAGATTATACTCCAGTCACTGCAAGTAGCTGTCCCTTAAACAGTTCCCACAAATTACTATCTTTTACTACCGTTTCGTTTTATGTACATTGTGCCCTTTTTCACAAGTTTTTGCAAAACTTTTTTTTTTTTTTAAATATGGCAATTCTGTACAAATGTGGACAATGGTTTCTCATCACATACACCTCATATCACTGGTGACAAAGTATCCTTTTTGTGTATCTGGACTACTATAATAACAGAAAATACACTTTGGAAATGCTCCCAAAGTCTAATTAGACAAGTTGGAGATCTTGTAAGTTAAAGAAGAGATGTCAGAGCATCTGACACAACACGACTATATGGAAGTGTTCCCAATCTTGTGAGATGAAGAACCTGCTTTGCTGAAGCCATGGTTTGTTGAGTGAAAGCTCCTGGGTGCTCACCACATCTCCATTTCCTACTTTACCTTCACAGGGGAACTGTCAAGTAGACTGAGCAGCCTTAAGGAGTCCCCATACTTCACCATCCTCCTTTCAATGCTATTTGATCCTCAGACGACTTCTCCACATTTTTCTCAGATGGTATTGGTATACGGAATTGAGTAACCTGGTCTCTTTGAGTAAGAGGACGGGCTTTCTTAAAGCAAGATGCACATATTTTTAATAAATTTGGAGATACTTTACTGGTATAAAAATGCTTCTTTTGAGTGTGTGGCTATCTGACAAATAAATAGTAGTCTGGTTTTTTTTTTGCAAGCCTTCCCTGCTAAGAGGTGTTACACTGAATCTTCCTCTATTAGTTCTGTAATACAAATTTTGCAGTATTTTATAATCTTTTTCTCAAGTTCATAAAAGAGGAAGATCATGAGGAACTTATTTAGTATCAGCAGAAGGTAAGCCTGGAGCAGATTAATATTTTCTTCAGCAGAGAGTATTACTGCTGCCAATAAGAATTATTACTCAAGGCTCCAGAGGACACTGGTAATAATTAGGCCAGCTAAGGCACATAAATAGAAATGTGAAGGGGGAAATCTGTCACTCGACACTTAGTATAGCTGAAAAGGAAAAAATTAATTATTTTCATTTTTGATATATAGACTGAACTTTTTGTTACTGGCTGATAAAAGTAATTACCATCTTTTTTCAACATTCAGAATCAATTTCAGAAATCTGTTATGAGATCATTACAGTGATAGCATAAAGTGCAGAGTACATTTTTTCCTTACTGTCGCTTACATCTTCTCCTCCATTAGCCTAAGTCTGGTGCAGCAGACAAGGCATGGAACTTTACCTCAGTATTTCTGCAGACTACTCTGGATGGATGGGTAGGATCCATAGGTTGCCAGAAAGCTGCCTAATGGGGTAGCGTTCTCCCTGTAGCCTAGATCTGTCTCCCCTAACCTTAAATGAGTGTACACATTTGGAGCACAGTCAATCTATAACCCTTCAACAGTCAATGAACTGAGATGCATACTAGGACAAAAAATACACTCTGTAGGCTAATTAAGCCTCTCAAAATTGCTGTTCTTCCTCAAATTCTGAAGATGGGTAAGTATACTAGTTTTCCTTTTTAAGTGCTACTCTTTCAATTTTTTGAGGGATTTTTGACTTGAAATCTAGCGCTGCTATAAAAAGTAACAATGGCGGTCAGAGACACATTTTTTTCCTATAAGATAATTACATGTTTATTTTTGATAATTCAGACCTTTTTAACCACAGCCTGAAAAAAAAAAAGATGAACAGTTCCTAACTGTCAGGCATGTACTACATGCTTCAGGAACTCACAAATCTGGCTGTTGGACTACCCAATTAAAAAGACTCTTCAGTGACTTGTTACTGGCTTTTCATCTCCACTGCCTGTAATTTCTTCTGAAAGGCTTAAAATAGTGTATTTTTCCACAACGTTGTCATTTTCCACTGGTACAAAAACCCAAAACAAAACCAGTAATTTAAACAGAGGCTCAAGTTAACCTGTTTGAGCTATTTTTCCTTTTACAACGTTACCTTATCACCTCAACATATCTCTGCAAATCAAACTGTATCATCCTGATTCTGTGAATGGTATTCATTAGTTCACTGCTTTTGCAGAGGCAGCACAAGATAGCAGGAATTTCTATTACAGACCTATGAGCTGGGGACAATTAGAAAAGCCTGAACAACAAACAACAGGTAAAGTAGTTAATATCTGATTTCTCCCTTGAAAATATTAAAAGTCCCGCAAAGAAGATCAAACTCTTGCACAGAAACCCATTGCTAAAAGCTTTTGGTTATTCTGTCAAGGTTTTGCCTGACTTGGACTCCATTGGGTCCTATTCATGACTCTATTATTTTCCAACTTTCCTGTGTCCTTTGCTGTAGTTTTCTATTCTTCACAGTAGTATTTTGTATGAAAGTCCTGAGGGGCAGTCCAGCTTCTTAGAAATTATTTTTCTCGTATAGAATCTATTTATGTTGTCTTGGGCCTTGTTCCACTTCAAGGCTCTTGATCTTTCCACTGTGCTGTTTACCCCTCCAAAGAATGCCTGTCCCAGCTATTCACTTGAATTCATTATTGTACAACAAAGCATTGTTTATGACTGACTTCAGCTGTATTTGGACCTCCTTATCTCAGCAGATGGTCATTACTGTTCTTAGGCCAGCTGGCAGCATACTTGGAGCAAGGCCACCTCCGAGGTATGCTTGTGACTGAAGCAGAAAGAAGCTATCATTAAGAAAAGAATGCATAAATAAATTTCACATAGCATGCAGGGTTAGTTACAATGGAGAATGACTGCTGGCAAACCAAACATTTACACAGTGAAATACAGAAAGCAGATTGCACAGTTCACATTAACTCGATCAGATGACACGGGTAAAAATGCTTGAGATTCACCAACACACTACTTCTACTCAATCTTCCCCAAACTGAACTGCTGCTGAAGAACACACAGAACTCTCTTCAACTTCACTTTTTGTGGTTTAAAAAATAGCGAGGTTGTTTTAAAGTCTTTTAATGCTTGCACCACAGAGGGGATAAATCTGTGGCTTTACAGAAACACATAGAACCTCTGGCCATTGGCATTAGTATTAATACATTAATATATTCCCGTATGTTGGAAAAAATGATGCGTCATTTTTTTATTCTGTATTTTATGTTAGGTACTACTTGTCTCGGTTCCTAGCTTCCCACCTAAAATGCTACACCCTAATCCTGTTCCAGATTAATCTGTAATCTGTACCACCTATTACATCATCCAAGACATTAATTAAAAAGTAGAATTGAATTGAGCCCTCATGGAGTTTACCTGAAACAGACATTAAGCAAACCGTAGGCAATTACTTTGCAAGAGCAGTTTTTCAAATCCTTGTACACATACCAAGTGTGCTAGTGAGACTGCCCCGAATTGGTGTCAAAAGCCTCACAAAAATCAAGCTGTATCATATAAATTAGGCCACTTGCTCTGGCAGAAAGAGACATTACACTGGCTTAAGACAATCTGCCTCGACACAGCCTTCTCGATGCTTTCTTTCCCTTCATTATTTTCTGGAGACCCGCAGGCTGATTATTTAACTGTTTGCTTTCGAATCCTCCTGGAGGCGTTGCCTTGCCAGAAACCCATCCTCCTTCTGCACAGCTGGCCACGCTGCTTCTCTCGTGAAGACTGAGAGAAAAAGGCACTGAAACACCTCAGCTTTCTCTCCTTCACCTGCC
>NW_009232988.1:0-648 GCF_000690835.1 Fulmarus glacialis
CATCCAGCCAGTTTTTTACCCAGCACAGAAGTATGTTAACTCTGTCATGATGCGGTCTCTTTCAGACATCTGGAACAGCTCTCTAGTGAAAGAGTCAAATTCCTTCCCATTCACAATGCTTAAATAACAGGAAACTATTTCCCCCCCCCTGCCTTTTTTTTTTTTTAAAAAGCACTTTTTGTTTCATCTCCCATCCAATTTTTCCCATTGAGCAAAACCTTCAGACACGGGATGGAGGCGGGGGGAACACTAGATAAGTTATTTTTGCATATATTCAAGTATTATGCAGAATAAAAAAAGCTTTCCCATAGAAATTGTACCAAAATATTCTGACAAGCACGGCAGAAGTCGTTTTATCACACAAATGTTGTAATCACATATGCGTTTTGTACCTTTTCCCATTTTATTTTTCTGTCTGTGTAGAAGTGAACTAAAATTAGTGCCACTTTAACATCTGTGTTAGCAAGAGAACAATGCTGGGAGCCTCCACCCGCCTTTCTGTCTGCAGAGCAAGTCCCGCTCATGGAGACGAGCGCCAGCAGGCACGAGAGATGCCGACGCCGGACGAGGCGAGAGTTTAACGGGGCTCAGGGCTGCTTCCACGTTTCCCCGTGGGAAACCCTCCTCTCCCTCTCCACCATCCCGCGC
>NW_009232989.1:0-1401 GCF_000690835.1 Fulmarus glacialis
ATGGAGAACTATGTAAATGAAACCAATTGGATGACAAGCATAGTAATGCTACCCTAATTTGAAAACGAAAATTGTCTGAAATGGGAAGTCAAACTGGATGCAATTAGGGAGCCTAAACAAAGAGCTACACTGATCTGTCCTTATCAGGTCTCCCAGTGATGAGTAAAATAATGAGTCCAATTGCAGCTGTAGCCTTGACAAGACCACTGTGCATCCTGTGTACCTCTGCACGGCCCTGCTGTCCCGCAGGTTCACTTTTTTCAAGTCCCTTGCTGCTTCTTCCTGCAAGGGAAGCCACGGCCTGTAACATCAGTCTCATTAGAGGAAAAAAATGAACCCGTAGCATGCAGCCTGGTGCCTTCAATGACAAACCATTAGTTTGGAATCGCTGGCTAGAATTCAATGAAAAGGAAAAAGCAGGCTTGGGATGGGGGGGGTATTCCAGGATTTTAACCCTTCCTCTTTGATAATCCACTTTTTAGCCTGGTTCTCTGACAAAGTGCAAAATAAACAGTTTATGTTTGTCCTCCTCCCACTGCCGCTCAATTTCTGAACTTATAGGTTGAATTTTCAACAATGTTCTATAGGTGCAAAGACTCCAAGGATTCCACATATTCTCTTAAAATAATGAATTTAGGAGAAAAGAGGGAGAGACCCTAACCTTTTTTGACAAAAAGAAGAGATGACAGTCTAAGTTCTGTCCTCTCTTGGGTCTCTTGGTACACAAGAGATAATTCACACAAATAAAATATTATTAACATCTCCTCTCTGCAAAAACAATCCCAAGAATTGGCTAGATAAGAGAAAACCCAGCTTGAAACCTTTCAGCAACACAGCCTGTCTGGTGCCGTTCCTGGTGCCCTGGCTCAGCGCGTGTGCTCTCAAAGAGCTGGTGCATCCCAGGAGCTACTGCAAACTGACAGTGCACCTGTAACATAACACTTGTACCAATATAACAAGCGTTATTAGTACCCTAATACGCTTTTAGTTATTTTATAAATGGTTTATTGCATTTTATGGAGAAAGTGACAAAAACGTTGATTTTCCGTGGCACAACTTCTAGATTTGCAAAGCCTAACAGTTTCTGACAGGGTCTGGGCAGTTCTCTTTGCTTCAGATCTCTTACAGTCACTTGTAATTAACTGTTCTGCTCTCTTGAGCAGATATTTCTCTACTCCCTCCCCCCCTCCTTTTTTTCCTCCTCCTTTATGAGAACAAAACTAAGCACCAAGATCAAGGAAGTTAGTATATTCTCACTGTGGTTGCTTTATGCAGCTTCACTGGTGGACCATAAGATCTTGTGTTAGGAAATATATGAATGGAGAATTAAAAACAAATTACATAAAAAATATTTTCTAAACCAGAAAATGTCAACAGAAAAAAAAAAGGAATTTTTATTTC
>NW_009232989.1:1423-1637 GCF_000690835.1 Fulmarus glacialis
GCATAAATTTAGATTGACTCGATGTGAGACAAGCCTCTTATAGCAGTTTTGTTTTTAACTCATACACCATCTTTCCTTCTTTCTTTAACGAAGTGTAAGCTGCCAGGTGACAATACTGTTTCAAAATGAAGACAGATATTTTTTTTTTACCCTTTTGCAGGAAAATGCAGAAAAGCACTGACATTGTTGTAGTTTGCCTGTCCCCAAATTGCCT
>NW_009232990.1:0-225 GCF_000690835.1 Fulmarus glacialis
AAAATCTGCGTGGCTTTAAAGACGAGACAAGCCCACTTGTATAGAATTAAAGTCTAGATACACCTCACATGTTATTAGTTCTCAGCTAAATTTAAATCCGTGATAAATACAATCCCTGACAAAAACATCTGTAATCTTAATAGCCAGAGCCACAGAAGAGCTTTGGGAGAAAGACAATGAATAAGCTGAAAAATTCTGGGCTAAGATGAGCTTTAAATCACTTCT
>NW_009232991.1:0-2025 GCF_000690835.1 Fulmarus glacialis
GGCCGTCCGCGGAGCAGGGCTGGGGCCGCTCGGTGGTTTGTTTGTTTGTTCGCTTTTGTTTTCTGCTTTGGGAACCTCGTTCTAGTAAAGATCCAGCTAGCCAGCCTGGCGGGGTTCTCTCTGCCCCTTCCTCCTGGACGATGGGTTTTATAGTGGTCAGCCCCGCTGAGGCTCTTTCAAAAGTGACAGCCCCAACAATGGGGTTCAACAAAGTTCTCCACTTGAGCTTCATTCAGGGCGAGCTCCGGGCTTCTCCATTGGTCCGGGGCTGCAATTTATGATTAGTAAAGATCCAGCTAGCCAGCCTGGCGGGGTTCTCTCTGCCCCTTCCTCCTGGACGATGGGTTTTATAGTGGTCAGCCCCGCTGAGGCTCTTTCAAAAGTGACAGCCCCAACAATGGGGTTCAACAAAGTTCTCCACTTGAGCTTCATTCAGGGCGAGCTCCGGGCTTCTCCATTGGTCCGGGGCTGCAATTTATGATTGGATTAGACTTCATAAGCAACCGGGGCACAATGGCCCCGCCACAAAGAAAGTGTAGTCATCAATTTTGCATATTGACCGCCTCTTTGGAATACAGCGCTCCAAAGGCTCCCAGCAGGGTTTTGTTCAGAGGCAACACACACAGGCTAATTAAATGCCTATTTAAAAGTTTCGAATGACATCTTGCCTCGTAGAAAGGGAATTATTTAAAGAAAGCACTAAATTTATTTGCCGCTCCCCTGCTGAGGTTAGGAAATAAATCAATAAATATTCATATAAACTTATCTGCGGGCTCTCAGAAAAGCCGGGGTTTTGTGGAATGGAAAATACAACTTGGAAAACGTGGAACTAAGCTCTGTTGAGGGGAAAAAAATATTCGGAGAGCAGATCCCATCGTGGTTTGGGCGCGTTCTGCCCCCTGCTATTAGTATGCGGCAAAATGCGTGCGTGTAGTCGGGGTTATTTTTTCTATCTGCACGTCGAAGGTCCGGTACAAAGCGGGTTTGGGGTGTTAACCTCTACTCTCGGGATCCGAGCTTCGCAAGTCTTGCGTACGTGTGCTCAGGCGAGGGGCTTGCCCATACCGGACGGAAAAGTAAGCCTCGCCGTAGCCGGTAAGGACTCTGCTCCCCGAGAATCTGAACACAGAACAGGTCCGAGCAGCTCTGTGGGACCAGAGCAGCCCCCTCAGGTTCTCGGTCTGTTGGTCCTCTTAAGCTCGTCTACCTTAAAAATAGCGGAGATAGCTACCTTCCGACCGTGAAAATGAAGGCAATGTTGTAGCATTTCGATCCTTCTGGCTAAAGTAGCCTGAGCTAGTCTCGGGTTTATCGGCATCGGTGGCTCGAAGCCTTCTCGACGCCGCCAAATTCACCTGAACTCGCTTTCTGTCTGCGTGCGCAGAATTTCTGGAGGTGTGTTCAGCTCGGTGCCGCGGAGCCGCAAGTCCCTTAACGTTGGTGTGAGGGACAAACGACATCGTCTAACGGAAAAGTAGAAAATACGGATTTTTCTGGCAGAGAGGTTTTGTTTGTGGTGGCAAATATGGAAATAGGCGCAAGTGCAGTTAATTTCCTTTGGAGCTGGGTGATGAAAGCAACTATTGAGAGTGGTTTTACCTGATTTCTCTGTTAAAGACTATAACAGATGTGTTAAATGTCCTATGTTTTAAAAGCACCCTATTCAGCCCTTTGGTGTGGCTGAACCTTTGCAAGCAGAAGTGTGCAGCTCAACCATGCAGCCTTTATCCTATTAACCATGAACTAACTGTCACCTTCAGCTGTTTTCCCTTTTTACTTTTTAACACAAAGCTTTCTCAAAAATCTTATTAACCAGCTTTATTTCTCTCGATGGTTTTTGTCCGGGTGTTTTGTGTCGATTATCTCCATGTCGATGCTTTAACCATTCAATAAAAGTGCATCTGCGATTTATATCACATTAGGGAAGAAAGAAAGTCTGTTAAATCTCTCCCTTGATTCAAATCAAAAAGTTATTTACTAGAGAGGACGGAATCAGCCCTCGAAATTGTATGATCCTGACAAGCT
>NW_009232992.1:0-224 GCF_000690835.1 Fulmarus glacialis
CCCGTGCATTGTAGGACACCCCCCCCCCCCCCCCCCGCCGTGGTCACCAGCACATCCACCTGCCCCGGGCGGAGATGGCGTCAGGATCTCGGGGACCCCCTGGGACAACCCCAGGGACAAGGGGGGGGACGGGACCTCAGGGGACCCTACGGCAACCTGAGGGACTCCCTGGGGACAGGGCTGAGCCCCCCAGGAACTTCCAGGACACCCCAGGGAGCAAACTG
>NW_009232993.1:0-629 GCF_000690835.1 Fulmarus glacialis
CCGGTTGCCGGCGAGGGGTCTGCCCCCTCTGAGGGGCGCGCTGTGGAACGCCACGCCGTGGGATGTTGGGGGTGCTGAAAGCTGGCGGCGACCGGCATTGAGTATAAATGCTGTAGTGCATAGAGACAGCATCTGTCTGGGGAGGTGTGAACCCCGATTAACACCGTTAGGGAGTGTTTAGGCGTGGTGAACATCATCTGTGCTTCTCTTCTGGGGTGCTCTTTCATAGGCGCCTGCCGTTGGCGGCAGAGAGGAGCGGGGCATTGGCCTGGGTGGTCGGTGGGATGTGGTGAGGTGTGCCTGGTGCCTGCTGATCGTCTGGTGCAGGTGTTTTAATTTAAATTCGGAGTGGTTGCTATCAGAGAACACCTTACTTCTGTCATAGATACGAACTATTTGCTAAATACTTACTTTATATGAGAAGCTATATACTTTAGCTGTTTCCAGTAAACTCTCATAGATGTGTTCTTTGCCAAGTACATCTGTCAAGTTGCAGAAACAGCAAATGTTAAGTGTAACAGCCAATATTCAATTTTAGCTATTAATCACAGACTTTCATGGTTTTTTTTTTTTGGTATAGCTGAGTTTATTCACAGTTAGAAAGAGTCTTGTGGAAATTCAAATATACA
>NW_009232993.1:684-3207 GCF_000690835.1 Fulmarus glacialis
AGCAGGAAGCTGTGTTATCACCACAGTTTTTTTAAAGTGTAGGCTAAGGGTTTTGATATACAGACTAATGTACCCACATTAGCGTAGTATGGGTTAGCATAGTAGATTATTAATAAAGCTATCTGTGTATCTAAAACTGGAAATGATTCTAAGATATAAATGAAAGTGGGGTGGAGTTTGCTAATAAATGAACCTGCAGTTAGGAAACTCGTTGTTTTGTCTCACTTGTGTACATGAGAAAGGGCTCTAACAACTGCAACTGGCTTGTGATTTTGCCGCTGTAAAAAATGAGGAAAATTTGGGGGGGAGGAAAAATTTGGAAAAAACGTATACTGCTTAAGTTTGACATGATTAAGTATTGGGGAAAGAATACATGACGAGATGTATCTCAGGGAAAACATTCCCCATTAAATCAGTCATTTATTCTGTTAATTCAGTTGCTGTATGCCACAAGTCAATAAAACCATGGTGATAACTCGTTACTGCTCTGCGCAGAACCCATTTTCCTCTCCCTTTTTGACTTAGCCTGACGATCCCGTCTTCCCTCCAGGCCTCGTGCTATCAGATGTCTGTGTTACTTGGATTTTGTTGTACAATAGCATTTTCCTGTTGCCCTCTGTGCTCCCTAGGACTGACCAATTTCTTGCCTAAGCTTTCCTTTCTTTTCCGACTCTTGTCAGTCCCTCTTACCTGGAGAAATCTCTTGAGTTTCCACTATACTGTCACTAGAGAATGCATAGGTTCAGCACCTAGCCTAACGGGCTGATCTGCTCAAACTCTTGACCTTACCTCAGGCTCCCAGCCCTGCACTTAGACACTCAGCATTTCTCCTCTTCTGTGATCCAGATGTCTGATTTCCCACTTCAAAACAAAACCACTTCTAACAGTTTAGTTCTCGGGCTCTTTATTACTTCTGCAGAAAAACAACCCGCTGTCCTGTGCAGCTTCCTTCCTTCCCAGCAGAGCTTTTCTCTCCTGTCCCTTTCCCAGCTCCTCTCAGAGCCTCAGCTGCATTTTCTCTGCGGTGTGGAGATCAAAGAGGGTGGCTGTTGAATAACAGTTGCTGCTGGTTCTTCTGGGCTTCTTTCCCTCTTTTGAGTCAGCACCACACCAGCGTGTTGATCGGCCGGAGTTCCTGCGCTTGAGTGTACCGTAGCGCGGATCTTCGCGCGACAGGGGCCCCATAAGTCACAAACAAGAACTTCTAGACTAGCGCTACAAATGAGTTACCGTTCCGCCAAGCACAGAATGTTCTGCCTTAGGGTAGATGCTGTGTCGTAGTGATTTAAATTTAGATTTCTTGTTGTGTAGTAACGTGTTTCCTTCCCCTTACAGGTATCCTCTGACAAATTACACGTTTGGTACAAAGGAACCCCTGTATGAGAAGGACAGTTCCGTGGCAGCTCGGTTTCAGCGCATGAGGGAAGAGTTTGACAAGATCGGCATGAGGCGGACAGTGGAAGGGGTTCTGATTGTACATGAGCACAGGCTGCCCCATGTGCTGTTACTGCAGCTGGGTACCACTTTTTTCAAGCTGTAAGTGTCTGTTTCTTGAATGTAACTTTTAGTTTAGCTTTATTTTCACAGACTACTAACCATGCAGGCTAGAGGTTAAAGTGTGGCTACCCCATAGATGTTTTGAATGTGATTCATTTCTTGCAAAGACTTAGTCTGGGAAAACTTTTTTGAATGGTGGGGGGGTTTTCATCTAAAATGTAGTTGTCTGACTCTGCTCGTGAGTGGGGTGACAGTTCTGAACCGACTGGAAATCTTAGTTACGGTGCATCACTATGGTAAAATCCTGTTTAAAACTCATTATCAGTAGTTAGTGTGTTGTTCTTATATTGTGAAAGCTGTTCTGCTTAAATATCCTTATGCTATGGCTGCAAAAATGGTAAAGTGGAGCTCAAGGAATAAACCCCAGTAAACGTAGAATGATAACTGTTTACAAACTACTGGGTGAGCTGGGGACAGCAAGAAAGGTAGGCATGCAAATCTGAGAAAACTGCTTCAGTTCATCTCATACTTATCACTGCCGGAGTGAAATTTTACTGTTTGGATCATGAGGTTGTAGTGATGTTTTCTTTTTTTAAACTGGATGGGCTTGACTTGTCTCAAGTTACCCTGCTTGTGTTCTTGCTCTTATGTTTTTAACATTTATATTGTTTGTTCTCAGTTTTGTCTGCGTGTGAAATTTAACTTTATCTCCAGATTCTTTTTTGACATCTTGATTTGGGGGATGTTTGTGGACAAAATAGGCTAGACTCTAAAAGTTTTGCAAAACTCTGTAATGATGAAAATGTGGTTTTAGGTTTTTTCATTAACCTTGCATCAAATGCAGGACAGTTCCCCACGGGTGTTATTTTCTGCTTCCTGTGTGCTTCAGTGAGTGCTGGTTTTGAGATAAGAACAAATACAGTTGGTATTTACAACTCTCTCTTCAACTTCTGGTGCTTTTATATTATTGCTAAAACTTTACCTTTTAAGTGTCCCAGTTATTATCATGTATATTGTTATACTTTG
>NW_009232993.1:3223-5433 GCF_000690835.1 Fulmarus glacialis
TTATATAATGGGTGGTTTTTTTAAGGGACATACAGTAGCCATTTTAGTCACGGTTTTGGTGAAAGCTATCCTACTGTCTTCAAATTCAGCAAAGTTAGATTTGGAACTTCTGACTTAAGGGCCTCGAGTGAATTTGTAACTCCCTGCCTGGAAGCACATCCAAACTTACCTGTGAAAGTTGGTAAATGCAATAAAACATAACTTTAGCTTTCATCATTTGATTATTTTAACAGACCTGGTGGTGAACTCAATCCAGGAGAAGATGAGGTAGAAGGGCTCAAACGCTTAATGACAGAGGTCTGTTTTCTTTTGTTATGTTACTATATCGGAATGTTGGACTTCCCTGCCTGGAAGCACATCCAAACTTACCTGTGAAAGTTGGTAAATGCAATAAAACATAACTTTAGCTTTCATCATTTGATTATTTTAACAGACCTGGTGGTGAACTCAATCCAGGAGAAGATGAGGTAGAAGGGCTCAAACGCTTAATGACAGAGGTCTGTTTTCTTTTGTTATGTTACTATATCGGAATGTTGGATTATTTTAGAGTTAACAGAGTAAGTCAAAGCATTAGAGTAGTCTCCTTATTGCTTCTGTTATTTTGATGCTTTTGTGATGTTCTCAGGTAGTTAACAAATAAAGCAGTAAGTTTTCATTTATCTGCATCGTCGGAGTGTGACAGAGTGGTCTAGCAGCTGACCCCCCTACCTGCTGCTCAGGTCCTGTGTTCATTTGCAGCTTTGCTTTTTGGCTGGCTTCAGGCAAATGAGTATGCAGATGGGCAATAAAATACATTGCGGAGCACAACTGATGAGGACTTGTTTTTGAGATCGTCTTCCCAATGCACCAATTAATTTTCCATGCTCTCCAAGTAACCTAAACTAATTCTGTCAGGTAGCGTAACAATGCATTTCATTCTTCCCATTGGTCTGACGGGACTCAGTTCAACTGAATACAGCATGGAATTTGAAATGCTCTCAAAAGTGTCCTTGTCCTGTCACGTGAGGCTTTTACTAAAAAAAAGTCACTTTATACAAAAATACTCTAAAATGCTATTAAAAGCTGTTCCAGAGCAGTTCTGAAATACATCAGACCCTTATTACAGCAAGTCTTCATGCTTCCAGTATATGTTTTCTAAAAAAATCAACTTGGGGTAGTTAGAGTTTTGACTGTAGCTGGATTTTTTGGTAGATACTGGGTCGTCAGGATGGTGTTCAGCAAGACTGGGTGATTGATGACTGCATTGGTAACTGGTGGAGACCGAACTTTGAACCTCCACAGGTGAGTACTCATGTTGACTTTCATCTTCTTCAGTCAAGTGTTGTTCTTCCAAAAGCCTTCAACCTGCCAGTTGGGTTTTTTGAGTACCTGCTGCAATTAGTCTGTCTGGTTTTTACCTATTTCATCTCCTTTCTGTGGCTGAGGAGAAACTACAAACTTTTTCTTCTGGAAACTCCCCTCTCCCTCCTCATACCCATCCTGAGGGATGAGAAACCACTGGATGTAATAGCTTCCAGTCCTGTGCTGAGCCAGACACACTATTGAAATTCCTGTTTTAGCCACAGCGGAAACTCTCACGCTGCTGCATATGGAACAGATGCCCTGAGAATAAAATAGTCTCGCTACCCTATTTCTAAATGCTTTAACACTGAAAATACTTGCTCAGTTTGCTGTTACGCGTTTCTATCTTGTTGGGTTGTTTTAACTGCTCATGAGTACTGGTACCTCTTTAGATCCTGTCAATAGTTGTGACAGCAACAGCATTCCTTTCTGAGTACTTTCTTATAAAAGTGGTTTTCATTATTTGATGCCATGAAAGAACAATATACGTCATGTTGAAAGCTTGCACAGTGCTTTATAATTTATAAAGTAGCACTTAAGATTGCACAATATTTTCAAAGCTCTGTAAAACCAATTTTTACTGTTTTTCTTCCAGTATCCCTATATCCCAGCTCATATTACAAAACCAAAAGAGCACAAAAAGCTTTTCTTGGTCCAGCTTCAAGAAAAGGGTAAGCGTTTGTTTGCAACAAAGGATTTTATTTATAAAAATGTCTAAATGCTTGCATTTCATGCAAGGAAATGTGGTAGCAAGTTTGTGTTCATATGCTTGCAGTTGTTTATAGATGATCACTGAAAAAAGTTAAGTGTTGATACCAGTTTTGAAGGTAGGTGATCCTTTGAACTTGAGTTCCTGGTAAATGCTCATT
>NW_009232993.1:5464-8639 GCF_000690835.1 Fulmarus glacialis
CTGCATCAGTATGTGTACAGCATATGACGCCTGTATTTAACTAGAAAAGGAATAAATCTACTGTAGTGCTGTATGTAGTGATCTTGTTTTGAGGTGTGTGGGGGACGGTGATACCTTGGCTGAATGTGTGGTGGTTTTTCTTATTAATAACTTGTATTTGTTTTTAGCTTTGTTTGCAGTCCCAAAAAATTACAAGCTGGTCGCTGCACCATTGTTTGAGCTCTATGACAATGCACCAGGATATGGACCCATTATTTCCAGCCTTCCTCAACTTTTGAGCAGGTATATTAAGATTTATTTGTATTATAATTCTTGGGAACACATTTGCTGGGGGACACCAGAGCAAGGCTAGGCAGTACAGAAACCGGCTGTGAAAAGGTTGCAGCTATCCCAAAGAGCTTAGAATCTACCTCAGACAAGATGTGATGGACAATTCAGAGGCACTGATCGCAACTTGCTAGCACCAAAGTCCTATCTAACAGTCGTAGGAAAGGAAAATGTGAAAGATGTTGAGGATGAAGCTGTGCGCAGGCTAAGGAACAGCTTCTTGCAAGTTGTAGGGACAGCGTGAGAGTAAAAGCCAAGATGTGTGTTTGAGGCACTGAATTAGATGTGCATGTCATCACAGCTTTGTGCTGATTAAATGTGGGGTTTTTTAGACTCTGTGTAGTAGAGTTTGTGACGTGTAGCGTGTTTATAACACAAGTATCTGTAGGGACAGCTGTATTTTTTTCCTTCCTTTTCCCAATGTACACACTCTTTGGCTTTCTTACCTGAAAACGGCTTGTACCTCGGGTCTCCGGAGCTCACTAGTCTCACTGGTTTCTGTTACTTCAGCAAATGTTCAGGAATGCCAAGCATCCCACAGCCTGTCAGCTGTTACTCGGGGAAGTAATTCTGTCATCCACCTACTTTGATGAAAAAAGTCTGTTAGCAGAATGTCAGCACTGGTATTGCCCACAACAGGCTTGTATTGTGCCATGGTTTTTCTCTATCTAGTCCCAGTTGTAGCTCTGGGGGCTTCCCCCCACTGCTCTAAAGACAGCAGATACTCTCTCCCGAGTACCAGCAAAACACTGGCCATTATGCAGCCAAATGCCAGTTTGGTACCAGTGCAACAGACACATCCGAAGGTCGGACATCTGGAAGTTCAGCTGGATGCTTGCTTTCACTGTGTGAACACTGTTGTGAAACTTAGTTGAGAAGAATTAGCTGTTCTGTTGAGTACGTCTATCTGTTACCCTTGGAGTGTATAAAGTTGGCTCTGATAGCAGAAATGCTGTGAAATAGTTGCTGGGGGGGGTACATAACTCACTGGTATTTTCATGTCTATGAAGCTCTCTTAAGAGATGAAATGTTAATAATCAGTTCTTTTGCAACCTTAGGAGACTGTTGTGCAATGCTAGTGTAGAATTGGCTGTTAAAAATGATGCTTCCTGCTATACTATAGAGCTGTCTTAGTAAAAAATACACTTTTGTTCTGTCAGTTGGAGGCTTATCAAGAGCAGAAACGAAACATTTGCTTATTCATTCCAAAATGTCACTTAAATAAAAAGAATGAAAATCCCTCACTTGGTATAATCCTTTTAATTTTAGGTTCAACTTTATTTACAACTGAATTCCCATATGCCTGAAGAGTCTGATAGAAGAAGCCGTCTCTGTGAGCACAGCTTTAAAATGTAGAGAAAAGAATATGTGTGACGCAAGGGATTTTTTTATGTCATTCTTTTCCTGAAGGCCGCTAAACTTTCTATTGTATGAATAGAGAAGTGAATCTCAACTGTTTAGGTAGTGGGATGGCAATGTGATATGAGTGTTTTAATCGCTTTTCATTGTAATACTCACCAAATTTTTTTTGTACAACATTAAACAAAATGGTTAAGATTCTGTTTGTCTTAGGTTTGGTGTTTTGTTTGTTTTTTTGTGGGGTGGGTTTTTTTTTTTTGCTTTAGTTGTCTCCTACATTTAGGTATGTATTTTAAACTTTATTACTTTCCTTCAGGAATACAGAAGATCTTGGAAGCAAGAGGAGGACCTGACCCATTCAGGGACCATTTGGATGCTCTCATCTGCATCCCTGAGCAGGCAATTAGTCTGAGGGAGAAATTAAACAGTATAAATAGGTGCAATATAATTTTGAGTCTTTTTTTAACTTGGAGAAGAGTACGAGTACTTAAAGGCAAGTGTAGCCTTTCAAAGCTTATCAGAACTGATCTGGAAGCATTGCTGTTTGTACAAGGCTTGGAAGAGATGTAACGTGTATCTTCTCCCTCTGTGCCCCCTTAAGAAAATAACAACCCAAAAATTCTGTTGGACTGGCCTGAGATCCAGTTAAAACATGAAATTAATTTTGTATATTTTTCTATAGCTACAGGACAGAATTTGGGTCATGTTGAAATGTTTTGCCAGTGCCATATGCAAGTGGTTCTATGTTATGCTGAGCTGTTGTAGTAGGCCAGTGTGCTGTGTCATCCTGCAAGGGATACACTCCGCCTGCTTCTCTTCAACATTATAGTCTCTTGCGGGTAGTAAATATCAACCTTTATAGTTTTGGGTTTTTTACATGCTTGGCTAAACATCAATTCCAGTTGGATGTGTCACTTCCTGATATCTTTAGCCTTCCATACTTTTGCTTAATAACTTTTTAAAAGACTTGTTTCCAAATTCTGCCTCTGATCAGAAGATGCACCGTTGCTTGTGTGCTTGTCTGTTTTTTATGAAGGCATCGTTGGAGAGTGTGTGCTGCCAGGAGAACTGAGATTTGCTGAAGTGCTTGGTTCTGTTGCCAGTTGCTATGTGCAGGACGATTATGACAGCTTAATGCTTCAGTCAAATTGAAGCTGTGCAGTGTGGGACCGATACTGAAAGAATACTGGAAAATTTAGTGGTTGGGCTGTTCACTTTGGTCCTATGGATGGAAGGCCTGGACATACGGTTAGCGAAATACTTGGTTTCTTAGGCAACTGCCAGATGGGGAAAATAAAGCTATCGGGGAGCGTAGAACGGAACGATTCTTGCGTGGGGAAGTGAGGGGAGGGAAGGTGGTGTGGGAAACGGAGGCTACAAGAACAAGCAGCAGAGCACTGCTGTCAAGACCTGGCGTTTACCGTCCATTGCTGCCCGCCCGTGGGAGTTGGAGTCGTTAAGCCACCCGTGAAGGAGCGCCGCCGGCGCG
>NW_009232994.1:0-19769 GCF_000690835.1 Fulmarus glacialis
CCCCCCGATTTGCCTCCCCTTGCACAGCCTGGGCTGCGGATACTTCGTGTGAGCCGCTTTTGTCTCGCGAAGAGAGCTGTTTGTTTTTCTTTCTTTAAAGATACTCGAAACGTGCTGTTAAACCTGATGGTAAGAGCCCTCCCTACCACGGAGGGTGGCTGCCAGCACTGGGGAGAGAGAGACTCTTTTCCCTTCTGTTTCAAATCAGAGGGAAATCTGGGACAGGTCTGAACACAGTGAGAGCACATTCCACATCCCAGTCATATACGCACAATGAAATGAGAAGCGTCTGTGTATCTTGATTCCTCTAGCAGCTTCTCTGAAGTAACTTGAGTGGGGGGGTGAAATCTTACTTGTGATGCAGATTAATTTGCTCCATCTACCTGTTACATCAGTTCTTACAGTGTGTGTTTAGTTGATTTGTTTTGCAGTAAGCATATTTTTTAAAAAGAGCCTCTTCAGCAAAAAGAATCTTGTCAGTAGTTGATGTCCCTTCTTACAAAAGAACTGCCACTAGCAATGGATTATTAACGTGTCTTAAGTGAACAAGACCCAGGTTAGGTGTTTAAACACCCTTTTCAAGATTTTCCTGTTTTGCCAGTTCCCAAAACCACTAAAGCAAGGAGTTGAATTCAAAATAATCTGCACAGAAGGAATTACTGTTTTGTTCCTGAGGTAATTTTCTTCCCTGCAAGCTTGCACTTAAATGCCTGGATTTAATTATACCTTATTAACCTGATAGTCTTGAGATTAACAACTCTGTATTTCTAAACAATATTTATAATAGTGAATTATTTTAGTTGTAAGGTAGAGCTGCCTCACAATTGATTAACACAAAATAGAAGTTAGTGTAACCCTTTGGGTCAAAAGCAGTTTTGCTCGATTTAGAAATTTTTATTACAAGTCTCACAAAAATTGGTCTTTCTCTAAGCCTCCATTTCGAAAGCTGTATGGTTGCAAAAGTATCATATCGTTTCTCAGCAAAAACATGCAAAAAAGTTTTTTTTATTTTCATGTCTGATGATACAAAATTTATATATACGATGGCACGAAATTTATAACATATTTATCTTAAGGTCTTTTAAAGATTCAGCTCAATAAATTGCATCTTGAGAACCTTTTTTTATGTTAGGAGAATGATACACATTTAAAAATTTGAATATGGTGGATTCCTTTCTTATTTAATCTGTCTGCTTGGCATTTGTTTTTGTGTCAGATCTCTGATACACTGCTGTTTGATTTTTAAAGAAACTCAATCAGTATGTTAAGTCTTTGTATCTCTTCATATTTCAGATATTGGACTATCGGATATTCTGCTAGCTTAGGTACAAAAATTATCTTTTATGATAATGATGATAAAGAATGTGCCTAGTGTCTTACAGATGTAAATAAAGTTTGCAAGGCAGGAGATGAGAGATTGCACTGGCTGTAGCTGTTCTTAATAGTATTGATCTATGTAGCACTTTTGGCAAAATATCAGCAGTTGCTGCCTGTTTGTGCTGCTGTCCTAAAGCATCTGTTGAAATGACTACTGAATTTTTTTCTTTGTGATTTATCAAGAGCAACAAACAAATTTTCATGGCTTCAAAACTGTGAAATCTTTTTTCAGACTTAGGCTTCTTTGGTTTGGAAATACTCAGGTCCTTTAGCATGACGTGCCTGGTTTTTCAGGTTAAATGTGATCCTTTGATAAAAAGCTATCTATAAATTGTGTAATAGAGAAGTCAGTGCTCAGCACCTTTTTTCTAAAAGATTAGGCAAGAATTAGTTACCAGCTTGTTATGAACTAAGACTTAGTAAAGTCTAAAAATGTACAGGTAATACAAAGAACCTGTTTGCGTTTCCAGTGTCACAAGTACTGTGAAGCATCAGTTTCCAGTGTGGCAGTAGACAGTACGGTTCTGAAAACTAGGAACTCTGGCTGTGTATGATTTAGGAAATGTGTTACTCAAAACAATTAATAGGTAAGTTGAAACCATGCTGACTGCTGGCTTTGTGTATGCATTGATTTTAACAAGTGACTGTAAGAGCTAGTTTATTAACTGAAGACAGTTAAGTTTTCATTTTCCAGGATATTGTATACATGTATTAAATCAACAAATTAACTGGTTAATACTGATACTTTGAGGGTGTCTCTTAACTGCTTTTCCCAGCAAATCTGGTTCTGGAACAGACTATGCAACTGCCTGCATTAAGCCAGCTTGAGTCTCCCAAGCCTTGCACTCCCTTGGAAGCAGAGGCACAGGGGAAGGCAGTGCAAAAGCACAGGAGGTGGGGGCTAGTGTGGGTTGTTAGCCTGAGCTCAGCTCTGTGCAAACACAGATATCTCTTTCCAGATCCCAATGGGAAGTCTTTTGCACTTATCATTAACACTGCTGGCTACCAGTTTTGTAATTCTGTCTTAGTTAATTAGCAGGTATCTAACAGTGTCTTAAAAGTTTAGTTAATGAGGCCTTGCTTGCAGTGATGGAGTAGAAAAGGCTTGTTAAGTGAGGAAATCAATAAGATGTTGGATAATTATATGTGTATAATTTACCAATTATGCCTCTGTGGGCAATGGTGTTGCCTTAAATCAGTGTTTTCTGAACTTGGATAAACTGACCTCTGTCAGTTGCAGAATATTATTATGTTTAGTATTAGTTGAAAATACTTTGAGTTTTACGGTTTTATGTGATTGTATACACCGATTACAGACCCCTGATCATGGCCTTTGAGATCACCAGAAGCGCCTGCATTGCAGTTTGGGAACTGGTGCCTATTCAGACATTTGGAGAAAGAGAATCTGATCCTTTGCTCTTGGTAGTGGAAAAGGGATTAGGAAAGGCATGCTCGTGGAACACACCGTGATTTCAAAGGAAAAGGAATCGTATAATTTCTGCATTGTTCTCAGATTAGGATGTTGCTTAGCAAAATGTTGGGAATCTTTAGCTTCTGCTAAAACAAAATTACGAGCAGTAAGCAGTATATGTCACAGGCCCTTACAGGTTACTGTTTAATCTTCGCGTGTATGATAGTGACTAAGATTAAACAAGTTTTAATTGATAGAGTGCAGAGCATAATCACATGACTGGGGGAGGGGTTGCTTGAAATCAGTAATCTAGTCTGACAGATGCAGTCTTTTTAGTTGACTCTTTATATTAAAGGTCCCAGGATCTAAAAATGTGTGGTGACCATTCTGAAGCTATGAATGCTTAAAAATCTGATTTTAGTACTGGTATTACTTAGAACATACACGTCTGTCTTTTATGTGCTGTAAGTTAAATAAAGTAGTCTGTAAACTATAATGGAGCCTGCGAAGTGGTCTCCTAATAGCTGTGATTGTTAAAGATTTTTAGAAATTATTTTATAGAGTGATTTAATGATTAGAATCCAAGTGTGCCACTTTTTTTGAAGCATGGGCTAAGTTTTACAATAAAGACCGGAACTGAAGCCCATAAAAATGCTACCTATTTATTTCTATTCTACCTGTTTATCGTGATCCAGTGCTTGTGGACCAAGAAAGAAGGGCAGGGGGCTGTTGTGCAGGCTAGCATGTAAACAGAGAGTAGCAGACAGTTCATGTGCTGAAGACTTTTCCATCTAAGTCAGGACTTGAGTTGCAAAGTTTAGCCCGCCTACTTAGACTTCACATGCACAGATTTCCCTACAGAGAGAGGAGAATGGAAACACTGGGAGAAGTTTAATAGGTTACTGGAACACCCTCCCCAGCACAGTAGCACTTGCTACTGGGATGAATGTATTGTAAGACATAGACAGGACGAACCTGTGGTGGAAAGATGTAAAACATGCAATCAAAAGAAACAGTATAGTGGTATCAAAGATGGTCTTAGTTCTCTGGATAGAAATAGATTTTAATTGTTTATTTAAAAGCCACTCTCCAGAAATTTCTGTAAAATCTGTGAAATTAATGTTGAAGCTATAACTTGTAATTTCAGGTCTCTACTTGCCTTTGTTCTATAGGTTCGATTCCATGATTATTGTACCTCAATGATTCTGTTATTTTACAGTTTAAAAGATTTTTTTTTTTCAGTAATTTCCACTCCTAGGAATGCAGCATGTCATTTCAGTATCAAGTCCTTTTCTTCCTCACTGTCACTTATAACACTAGTTTTTATATCAGAAATGGTAACAACTTCTTGCCACCTAAGGCAATCCCACAGTTTTCAGCTGGCTTGGAGAGGCATGAGGGATTGATGCTTATTGAATTTCATTCCCTCTTGTACATTAAAACTCTGTAATTCTCTCTGCTCCATTTTGGTTCTGCAAAGCTAACGAGAGCGAGAGGTAATAACAGCTTGGTAGGGTGGGTGAATGTGAGACTGAATACATGCATATACGTGTGTGTTTTTAAAATTTATACTTTCCCCATCATGCATTTTTTGCTTGTTAGGTCTTTAGGACTGGAGTTCTGTCTTCCTATACTACATGATTGTGACTTGCTTTTGAAAGCTATGTGAAGAAGGTGGTTTTGTATACTTTAAGAAGCAGTAGGAGATGTCATATATTGTAGTATGTTTTGGGAAATTTAGTATTATTTGTATATTTCCTTTTAATAAAATATATCTTTGTGCCTACTATAATGTGCTCTTTGGTAGAACATATTTGCACACTTTTCTTACCTCATTACTAAATACAGTTCCATAAATACATGTTGTTTAAAACTTTTTTTGTGTTCCACTTCTCCTTCCTTTCTGGAATCATGATTCTCTGTCATCAGCATCCAAAGAGGTTTCTGGAAAAGTCATTATGACACAAATGGCATGATGATTTCAAAAGGAGTGTGGGAATTTTTTTCCTTTTGAGAGGAATATAGAGGATGGAAGTTGCAGAAATACAGGAGCTAAACTGTAGGTCTTCAGCTGGAGCTTTGTGCATATTTTGAAATACAGAATTTAAACCTTAAACCTTTAAAGTACGGACAATGTGCGGTCAGTTAAAACAATTTCAAGCCATATAAGTAGATTGCTGTGCATCTTACCTTGGTGCATATGATGATGCATCTGCTTCCTGTTACCAAATGCCCCCATTCCCCATAGGAGGATCAATGGAAAATATGTACATTTCTGAAGTATTTTACTAACTGTGGCTTTTGTCTTTTGATTTTTCTCTAGTGCCACTGCATTTCTCAGAACCAATTTATCTGGATTCAGTGTACTTCATGCTGATGCTAAAAGAGAGTAGATGTGGAAAGTGGCTAATTCTGCTTAGGTTTAACCCACTTTCACTTCCTCTTCTCATCTTTATGTTGTTTTCTGTGTATCATAATATACAGCAATGCTAGGTGAAGGTGAGGCCTTTGTTCTGAAAGGCCTAATCCCTGCTCCAAAGCGCTTACAATCCACACGTCAAGTGGATGTGGCTGATGAATACAGGTGGAGGGATCAAAGAAAACTTGGTGCACCTGACTAATGTATTGTGTTTGTAGCCAAACCACTGTGAAGTGGTTTCTTTTTATTCAAATGCATTAGAGTAGTAGTTTTTAAACATTTTAGTTCAACTCTTAAATCTTTTTTTTTTTTAATTTGCACCTTCCATATGTGTGTGTATATATATGTATATAGATTATATACAACCGTTCCCTATCCAAACTCCTGCACCCCAGCTTCTGAGCCTCGCTCTTAACAGTCCACATGATCTGTCTGCCCCATTTCACCAGAAACAACCTTTGCACTTGAGGCTCCAGAAAAGTTGGGCCTAGCCCTATTTAGGTTAGCTCTTCCCTCTATTGTCTTGTGTATCAAGCTTCTCTATAATTCCTCGATGTTTACAGTCTCCTTATCTCTCGTAATTTCTTGAAACTCCTTTGCTACAGAGGTTATTGGTGCTTTGCCCTACCTCCATGGAGCTCCCTAGCCTTGCCCCCTCTGCAGCAGCCTTGGCCCAGCCCTGTCCATGGTACTAGAACCATGGCTGGGGCTCAGATGGGCTTCACGCTAAACTGGAGTATCTCTCATGGATGGGCTAGCAGCAAGAGTCTTCACTTGCCCTCAGTCCTCACTGGCTTTACTTAAATGTTATATTATTCATGAAGTTACTGGAGAGGGAAGAAGAGACGTTCTCTGGGTGAAATCTTTCTGCAGCTTCTCCAGCTGTGGGGATATCTTCCATCCTCGCTCCCCTTCCCATTCTATGTTTATGATCTGTATAGCTCAGAAGAGTTTGTGCATGCTATAAAACGTAAGTATTGCTAAGATAAGTATGATCTAAGCCTTGATAGGAAAACATGAAGATGTGATTCTGAAAAAACAAATGGGTGTTCGTGGCTGGAGTTAGTCTGATCGGAAGGAGGCAGAGTGATGAGTGAACAAGAGGTGATTGGTATTGCCTACTAATAAGTATTAGAATCAAAGGCCACTGTCTTACATTTGATGCAAAGGAGAGTGCTGTTACAAGTATGGAGAGGGATTCATTGCATAGAAGACAAACTGAAAGGTTTAGTATCATGAGTGGATGTGACTAAGGAAGACTGTGTTTGTCAAGGCTGGAATGTTGAAATAATCATGGATAAAAACCTTAGCTTAGAGTGAAAGGCTATATTTTGGAGATACTATGGAGAAGGGATCTGCATGGTTGATAGACAGGTTTCAGTTTAAAAGAACCTGTTGGTTATGGTCTGGTAAAGAGGGCTGCCTGCTAACACTGCAGGCATGGAGGAAGAGTGCAAGAGGAATAAATAAGAGCTGTGTTTCAGCCACGTTATGGTCAGGTGTCTGTGACGACAAGCCAAGATGCTGACTTTTACAGAAGGAAACAGAAGCAGGAGAAGCTAATGTGAGAATCGCTGATTTAAAGGCAGGAATCAAGTGGATGTTGTGGATGAGACTGGAAACAAGTGAAGTGTTTGTTGAATGGTTGGGGCTCTATTCATTGTGTACTAAAAGCAAAACAAAGAAATTAAAAGCAAAACCAAGGCAAAACAAGCAAAAAAATTGTATTTAGGGAAAACTCATTAAATTGAGAACTGGTGAGGTCAGCAGAACTGAAGAGTTTATGTACTAAAGCATGAAGAACGTTCATGAAGTAATCCCAAGAAAGGGGAAAATTATGGGAAAAACTACAGACTTGAAACACCTGAAGAAGGATGTCACAAAAGAGCACAGCCTGTCAGAAATGGGAAGAAAAAGCTAGGTAGTCAGAGGAAAGTTTTGCATTAAAGAGTGTGTGTAAAGATAAAACACAAATTTGCAAAAGTCAAGTTTCTTTAGGAATGACAGCAGGCAGTAAAGAAAACAAAAACACTCTTTAAGCACATAGAATTGTGAGGAGAAAATGAAAGGGTAATAGACAGTTAGAATGTAGTAGTATTAAAAATCATGTAGGTATTGCCAAATCTAAATGAGTGGTCTGCTGCAGTTTTTGAGCTCAAAGTGTGGGAGACAGTAGAATGGATAGCAGGAATAGAGATGCAAGTAAGCAAAGCAATAAACAAAACTGTGAGCGTAAAGCACTCAGTTTGTTGGGGCTGGTTAACTTATTTTCCAGGATTCTGAAAGAACTGGGATGGTAACTGGAAAATACTCCTAAGAAATCCTCTGAAGACTAGGATAATATCTGATTTAAGCACAGAGGGTTAAAAAAGCAGAGATGGAGAGAAGAGGAGAAGTATTTACAGCTAGTAAAAATGATTGCAATGGATGCAGAAGTGCAGACCATGACTGTTGAGGAGGAGAGATGTTCTTACTCAAAGATTGCAGGTATCCCTGGATGAGTGGCAGGCTAGCAAAGTAAGCAGTTACCCTTCCTGCTTCCAGAAATACTTGAAAAATACTGTAAACAAGTATTTACAGAAACTGCTACTGCTATGCAAGAAGACAGTACCTTGATGTTTGCTTTCATTTTTTAAATTGTAGCGTAGTCGGATGTGCCAGAACTTCACATCAGGAGAAATTGTGTGGCTCCCTGTTTACTCTTGCATTGGTGCTGGCAATTTCTTATGGAGAAACAGAATTACTGAGAAACATGCTTGTAAAGCTGTAGAGGGTGATTACACCCAGCTTTCATGTAAAGTTAAAATCTCTGCTTTGGTCCATTTTAACTGAGACAGATTTTTTTTTTCCCTTAAACCCAGCTGGAAAATGTAGATTAAGTTATGGGATAAACAGAAGTTTGGTGTTTGTAACTACTGATTTTATTGCAAGCTGATGGTAGGATTGTTTCTGTTTTTTCCTAGCCTTTTCCCCACACAGTCTCATGTTTGTTAGCACCAAGCTCAACCTCTTCTGTATGCAAAATGCTTACTGTATGTAGTTGCTCTTGGTGGGGACAGAGGCATAAGCTGTAAGAGTTTTCATATTAGATATGAGACTTTCTGTGATTAAGATGACCACCAGCTTCTTTTATTTGGACTAAATCCAGACTTCTTTCATGAAGTTTACCTCAATATAGGGATTAAGTGAAGGAGTAAATTTGGCTAGGAAACAACAAAAAATGGGAATGCAAAAAGTAAGACTCAGAAAGTAATAGACAGCTGAAATGTCCAAGAAGTAATATGAGGATCAGTCAAAAGTGAAGAGCAAGAAAATGGAATCTGAATTAAAGACAAACTGGGAGTCGAGAGAGTCATCCAGAGGCAGAAGTACTGTGATGGCATATGAGGAGTGGCATATGAGGAGTGGCAGTCTGCCTATATTGACATATAGGGAGAAGCATTAAGGAGGGGATAAGGAAATGCATCAGAAGTCTAAGGAAGTTCAGAGGAATCAGAATTGACAGGAACTGCAAAGGAAGGGGGAGTGCAGCAGTGTTTATGCAGGAAGTGGGATGAAAACACCAGGCAGAGAATGTGGAGGGAGGGCTAATGTGAAAACGATTGGTATAGTAAGGAGGCAGGCAGAGATATAGGGAAGGGATAGTGATGGAGGAAAGTGGATAAGGGTGATACGATAGCTACATCCTACCCTATAGTTTAGGAGAGCGGAAGAAGAGTTCTGCATGTTACGTATCCAGAAAATGGGACATAGTACTAAGTATTATGCAGACTATATTAGCTGTTTTATATATCTCAGTTTTATTTGGAAAGAGAAAATAATTTAGCTTATGGGCGAGAATTTATTGTTGGAGGAACTGAGATACAGCGCTGTAACTGAATAGCTTTTTTCTTATGAGCAATGCTGTTTTGCAGGAAATAAGATTGGATAGTGTGATTCAGTACTTTTCATCTAGAGTAGTAGGCTTTGTTTTCAAGTGAGTAGGTGTTGGACAGAATTTGAAAAATTTGCTTCTTTGAATATGTGAACTCTGTTTCACAAAAATACTTGCTATGGAAGTGACATATTGTGCAGTAAAGTGTATTTCTTTGGAGTGTATTCTTTAAGAGGTGGCTGTAAAAGGTAACATGAAAGAACCTGTAGTATAAATTCTAGCATCTGACTTGTTAAACCAAGAAGAAATAGAGAATTGGGAGGGAAGGCTGAAACTCTGCTCCTCATTGTCTTTGAGCAGTATGGTGTATAGAACCATCTGCTGTTTGTGGACCCCTCAGCTATCCCTGATTAAAGATCAGATTATCAATGTAGTTCTAGTCTGAAATCTATAATTCTGTCTAGGCATTATGCTAAGTATGCATGTAGATACATCGAAACAGCTGAAGTGATTAGAGCTGAACAAATTACTTTTACGTTCCTGAAGGCTTTGTTCTATATTTAGAAGGCATATAGGAAGGGAAAAAAATAGTGAAGTGATGTGAACATTCATACAGATTATTTTCTCATGTTTTATGGTTTTCTGTTCTTTGTTAGTGAAAGATTTCTTTCCTAGGATATGCAATTTCAAGGAAACTTAGATTGTGTTCTACGGAAGTCAACTTAGAAATAAATGCATTTACTAATCATTTTAAGCCCCTTCAATCAAACAGGATTACTGTTTGGCTATAGCAATAGGAGTGGAAATTTCCTTAGCACATGCAAACACAGAGCCCCTGCTCTATTGTCACATGCAAAACATGCAGTATAGAGTTTTGCAAAGCACGTGTTTTTAATCATTTGTTTGTTTTCCAGAACCGTAGGTGTATGTTACACAACAACAGAAAAAATACCAGCAGAGTCCTCCTACACTTTGAGCTTCATGTAGACTAGATGCTAGCTGCGCTCAAGAGAGTAGCATTGAAGAAGCAATGAATTAGTAAATCTTTTGTAAGCTGCTTTTTGTTTGGTTTCATTCATTCTTTTGCTTAGTTCATTCTCTTCTGTTGCTTGACTGCTCTGGTTGTGCATGACAAGCTTTTCGTGTATTTTCAGTCAGTCTTCTGTGTGCTAGGGATGGAGTGGTAGTGTTTGCCACTGCCTTCCCTGTCCCCCAAGCTATATGGATGTGGTGATGGTGCAAGGACACATGGTGGTTGGCTACATACATATTGAGGCATTTGTCTCTTCATTTTCAGTCAATTGATTCAGTAGCTGTTTCCTATTTCTTTTAAGAAGACAAGGGAAGTGCTGATAGGCCTGGACCCACTTCTCTGTTCTAAACTGCTTCAATTTTAACTGTAGAAGTTGTTCAGTGTTTTGTCTTAGGTAGCTGCTGTGTATAATTTATGTTCCTAATGCTCAGTGGTATAGGGAAGTACTGTTTATTCCATTTTACAGATACCTTCTATGTATGTGAACTCCCTAATTATTGTGGCAAAGATCACCCTGCGGGGAAAGCTTTTATTTTTACATTAAATATGATGTAAATGTGTGTTTTATATCTGCTGTTTGGTACGCTAATAATTGTGTGACTTAAGATTCACTTACACTTCTAGGAAACAGTCTTTAGTGACAGGAGTGCCTGAACTGTTAATTTTAGTTATACTTAAAGCTGTTGAAATTCCACCAGAATTTGAGATCATTGTTTTCAAGACTGCAATAGTGTCTTGAGATTTCTCTAGTGGGCACCTAAAATGAATGACAATATATGACAGTTTGGATGCATTCTTTCATTTAAAAACAAATTCCCAAGTGGAAATTCATAGAATGTTATGTTTGTGCATTTATACAACAAGAACTCAAGCTCTTTACCGATTGCTATAGCATGACAAAGCAGCAACTAAATTAAATTAGTGCAATTTCTTTTTTCATTTAACCAGAAGAGGAAGATACTGATGTTATCAAATGTTTGATTGCTATAAGTTGGCTAATTTTATACTTGCATTAGCTGCTGTTAATAATGCTATCATGCAGTTACTTTTTAATAGGGAAAAAATGTACTAATACTGAGAGACCATGCAGAGATTTTCCAGGTTGGTATACTGAAATACAGAGAGGTTGGAGTGAAAATCACAGACTGCAATCTGGAAGCCACTACAGAATGGAAATAATTTTACAGTGTTTCAAGAGAAAATGAGTTTTATCATTTGATGCTGGGCTTTCATGTGAGAACTGGCAAATGAAACTGAAAGGTTAACTATACAAAATGTATTAAATTGTAAAAGGAAACAACTCTCCACTGAAACTAAGATGTAGTAATTCATATGCCACCAGTATTATAGGTAGATGCCTTTCATAAATTTCTACCTTAGTAACAGAGAGGTGATGTCTGATGTATTGCTTTACCTCTGCTTATCCTGATTTTGACAGCTGGTTCAGTGTTTTCCTAGGAATATTTGGTACATTTGAGGTGATTTGTCTTTGTCTCTTCTGGAGTGCCCTCTAGTTACCTTACATTCTTTGTTGTGGGAGTATGGTGTCCTAAAATTTCCAGGTGTATCATGAACTAGATAAAGTTTGTGTGCCTTTTATTCCCTTTCAGAATAGCCACCTCATATATATGCCTGCCAAAGATGTTTGTAATACAGATTTTATTATTTATTTCTGTTAAGAAGTTCTCAGAGGCTTGTTAAGACTGAGGTTTGATTGTGCGACGTTGCTGTGGACGCTATTCTTTTCTTGGTTAATTTCTGATCCCTAGAATTACTGGATAAATAAAGGAGATAAACGAAGAAAAAGTCGAAGGAGTGCTGAATGGGGAGGGATAGGTCATTTTATGGCATCCAGTTGATTTGTGCACACACCTCAAAGGCTTTCATTTTTAGGGTAGAGTAAGTGCATCATATATAGGGAAAACTTACTATTTAGGTTTTCATCATTTTATACAGATTGCAACTGGGATGTCTGTCTGGTTCAAATAGAGGGTTTGAAGACTACTTAAAATCAAATCAGTCCACTGATGTGGGAGCTTCTGAGTATCTGGAAAGTGTTTCATTTGTTGATTACTCCCATAAGTAACTAAAAATTCTCTATTCAAAAAGCTTGTCATATGCAGAATAAAAGGGCATTATGTTCTGCAAAGATTAATTCTTGTTGGCTCTGATGCTGTATAAAAGGATTTAATACTAGGGAAAAGAGTACTGAATTGAGAAATCTGCAAAAGGAAAATCCCATCAGCCTAGCTCATTGTAAATGCTGTTGAGCGATACAGGGTGAGGACCAGCCTCTTCCAACAGCTGGGCTCCGAACCATGAAGGGCTTTGATGATGCTGACAGCAGACAGAAACGCAAAATCATGAAGCTAGAGAAAAGTCTCTTGCAGGCTGAGGACCAGAGAATTTTGACATGGATAAAGGGGTGGTAAAGTTTACTTGGCTGTTCAAGACAGTCATCACGAACTTCATCTTGTTATCTATGTTACTTTGTTTTACATAATGATGTATGTTAGGATGTTGAAGCGTGTAATAGTAAATATATGGATATGGATATCAGGAATTGGCTAGTGCAACTGGAAAATTAAACAACAAATAAATAATAAATAAGGGAGTTTTATATACACACCTTTGTTTAAAAATGAGCCACTGTAAAGAGTTAGTGCATCAAGTCTGTTACGTTGCTTATGAGATCTGTATTTAAAGTCCAGTCATCTTGTCTTTGAAAGCAGATAGCTGCAATGTTGGTGGTGAAATTATGAAAAGAGAAGGAAAACACATTTATCACTAAAAAAATTGGTTAATGCAGGGCGTGGATGTGTTCTGGAGAAATAGTTGGCAAAAGCGGCCTCCATTCTTTTCTCTTAGGCAAGAGGTTTTATTATACAAAAATGCTTGGTGTCTCCCCCCTGCTTAAGTATCTGTTGCGTTTCCAACTTTATGTAGTGAGGGAAGCATGTGGAAATTGAATGATTAATACACAGATACAGCACCTTTTTTATAATGTAATGACTTGTGTTAATGATGTAACATTTTGTAGGCTCTGAACCACTGATTTGTGATTTCTCTTTCCTGATAGAAGTGGTTTGTTAGAAAATTCTGAATTTTAGGCATCACTTTTTTGTTTTAATAAAAAATAAAGTCATTGTACAAAGTCGTCATGTTCAAGTGTGTTTTTGTATACAACATAGAGCAGTGTCAAATTTTCCTATCTTTTACCTTTGCAACTTTACTTACAAGTATAAATTTCCCAAAACAGTGGTATTACCTCTTTCCACCATGCATACCCTCAGCTGTATGCACAATAGTTCAGAGCCGAAATGTTTACTACATTTTTCTGCCAGATAGACCAGTGCTTGTTCAAACAGATTGCCTTGGCATTGGGCCCACAAGAACCACAAACCCAGATGCTGGAGAAATAATGCTTTTGTGGAAAGGGATTTTGCACAGACAATTCTGCCATAAACCCTGTCCTTTTTATTGCATGTCTCTCTCTGTACCTTCACAGTCTCTTAAATAGGCAGGGCTCATGCCTAAGAGCTTATTTATTCAAATTAACTGTCATAGCTACTGTAGAATATAATGTTCTGGAACATTTCTTCATGTGCACACTCCCAATAAAGTAATTACCCAAAATTAAAGTTTTTAAAATTATTCTTCTTCTAGAATATGTTCAGAGGCTAGAATGCCTTGCCCCAGACTATGCCTATGAGATTTTTTTCCACCCTTTCTATCAGTCCCTCCTTGAATGTGCCAGGTGATCAGTGGAAGGAAACTGGAAAGGATTTAGACATGGAGGGAGGAAATACACGGAGGGAGGAAATGACATAACAGTAGGAGAATGGAAAGAGGATTTTGGAGGGGGATAACATAATTTAAGAAGTTTTTTACTACCTTCTTTAACAGAAAAATGGATTGAGGCCAGCAGTGTAGACAGTTCATTTCTTACAGAAAAATAACAAACTGAGATAGAATGTCTGTGGATATCTCTGATCTTTGGAGTCAGAGAGGATTAATTACAGCAAGTATCAGATTGCCTGTAAAGATACACCAGAAAAGCCAAACAATTGTGCTTGCTGGGTATGAGTATTCAAAACTTGCTATTGTTACTTTTTAAACAAGAGCAGTCCAGTAAGGCACAAGAGGTGATTCTTGCTCTGCTGTCTCTACAGTAATTATTTGATCACTTCTCTTTTCCTTACTAACTGACCAAATCTCTTTCTGCGTCCTTTTGCTTTTGGAAAGGAGATTCCTCTTTGTCTTCAGCATCTGCAGCAGCCTCTGGCATTATTACTTATTCTGCAATACTGGAATGGGTGAAGTACAGAAGGATTTATGGCTATTGATTAGCCCAATATTTTAATGCAAATTGCTAAAATTGAGAGAGAGATTATTATTTAAAGATATAATGGTTAAGATAATTGTTTATATTGGATCTAAAGTCAGTATGTTAATATTTTATTTGTGTCTTTGTCGGTTAGATGTGCAGTATGGGGAAGAACACATAGGTTCCTGTCTCGAGGATTATTTTTCAACGATTTATTTCCCAAAATTTTCTTACTGCTTTAGCAGTACTTCCAAGCATTTTTTTGTTGTTGTTGTTCCAATGGACTCAGGGGAGGGGGCAGAAAAAATTGGTTACCTTGAGACTTTTCACAAATTCAGGTCCAGGTCTGTGAATACTTTCAGCAAAAACCCCATCCAAATAACCAAAAATGTGAAATAGTTAATTTTAGCCTTTCTAAAATGAAGCTGCTGTGGGTAAGAAGAAAGGAATGTATTAGAGACTTTCAACTGTTTAAAAAATAGAGCAAAGATGATGGCCTCTTCCTTCCCCTTCCTCCCTCACTACTTCCCACAGTAGGCTGTCGTGCAGTCATGAAGACTCTCACACTGAGCTGTGAGAAGTCGAGTTTAATTTTTTTCTTTCTTTCCCTTGTCTGGAGTTAGAAAACTTGGGCTTCTTGTTTCTCTTGAGAATAGCCTGTTGGGCAATGTAGTGTTTCTGGTTGAGAGTCTCTCAGTCTTTTCTTTTTAAACTGATTGCTGGAAACTGGGAGATTATCCTGGGGAAGGATGTGTACGTGCTCTTTTTTTGCTTGCTGCCCTAAACATCTGCTGTTGGCCACTACCAATAGAGGATATCAGGTTAAATGGAATGTTGATCTGACCCAGTATGGCTATTTTTCTGTTCCTCTACAGATAAATAATTATTTTCTGGGCTACAAAGAAATAAGGCACTGATGTAAGGATACTTGCATAAGATAAAGACCCAGACTTCTGCTGTAAGTTTGGCACAAAAAATGTTTAATGAACATCTAACCACTAGAGCATGGGGACTCTCCATTTATGCTACTACTGCCCTGTTTTCACCCATACCCTTTAGTTCTGTAAAAGGTGCCAAAATCACCTTCAGGATGTTCAATTACTTAGTTTCTGCCTTCCTGCTTTTTTTTCCTCCCCCAATTAAATATGATAAAAATAGAGCAGTTTGTTTTCCCCCAACTCCACTGCAAAGAGCAAGTAATACATTCATTTTTTGTGCCAGCCTGAAATGTATTAAATATATTTATTAATTTGAGCCGATACCCCTTCCAGAAGAAAGAAGCCCGTATATTTCACAGATCTATTTAGGCAATACAGATTTTTGGATTGATGCTAGTTTTTAGATTCTTTTTTTTTTTTTGGGAAGCAGCAGTGAAATGTTTGAACATTGTATTTCCCAGTGGGCTTAAATCTTTATAGGCAATGTGAAATGGACTTGAACAGCTTTATTATTATTATTATTTTAAAGTGTCAGGGCAGATTGTGGCATACAAAGTAGGATGTAGAATAATATTTCAGGAAGTTTCAGTAACCTCAGACTGATTTCTTCCTAGTAAGATGGGTTTGGTTCTGATTAGTTGGCACATTTTATTGTTCAGAGTAGAAAGTTTGAAGCAGTTAAAACAGAAATTGGCCTTTGGCAAGTGAAACTGGACCTTGTTCCTACGTGAGGAAAAAAGCTTTGCTACTGATCACTGGTAGTTGAATCCTCTCTCTAGTGCTCATTTTAAAAGCTGTGTTTTCTTCTGTTTGTTTTGGTATGCTTGTTCCCCTCCCTAGTATACTTATTACAGACATGTTTGTTGCTAAATTCTCATCAGGCATAAAGAACTTTAAAATATTTTGTGTAATGATTAGAATTGCTTCTTCTATGCTCTATAGGGGCCTCAGAAATGCATTTACTTCATTATTGTAATTTTGAAATTTTCAGCCTGTGGCACCCCAAATACCTAACGCTTGTATTACTGAATACCTCATGAAAAATACATTATTGTGTGTCCAAAGCGTATTTGTGTTGGGTGCCAAAATGTTAGCCTTAACTTGCTAGGAAAAAAACAACATTAATACAATTTAAAAAAAATTCGCATATTGCAGGTAATTTTAGGGTTGGGTTTTTTGTAGTATGTATGATCATGTGTGGTAACTGCACAGAGACATAAACTAATTGAAGATACAGCAAAAAAAAAAAAAGAAAAATTACAGATTTTTCAAGCGTAGCAAATAAACTTGGACGTCTTTTGTAATTGTACTGTGTAGCCTTAGGTTGTAAGGTAAAACAGTTTTCAAACTAAATCATGTTTCTATGCCATGTTAAGAGAGATTATGGGCTATGCATTTTGAAGAAGAATACTGATATGAGCACCAGGTTTGATAATAAATTTCGTAACATTCATGTATTTTAATCCAATAATGCCACTTATTTAGAAGCCTTGAAGTTCATGTTAAGAGAACAAGATCAATACCAGGCTGATCATAGCATATTTGTTTTAGACTTGTCAAACAAGTGATCTCTATGATCTCTAGATATGCTGCAGCAACACCACATAGATTCTGATGTACAAAGTAATTTATCTTAAAAATCTTCACAAGATTAACATTAGAAGTCACATAAAAGTAAACGAACAGAAGACATAAATACTGTGTTCTGAAAAATATTGCACTGACAAGGGCATGCTCAAGAAGGTCACTTTTGAGTTTATGTTTCAGTTCACGCTGCATAGCACCACTTCTACAATAATGTAGCTTCTTTTCTAATGTACTGTATAGAATTTGGGTTTTATTCCCTAAATCAAAGCTATATTTACTGTTTTTAACATGAGGGAAGTCTGAGTGCTCATCAGTAGAAACTGAGTGGGACTATGAAAATGATTTATATTGCCTCTTTGACTACATTGTGCTGAAGTACACAGATGCCAAAATAAACAGTCTTGCAATAAGAGTTTTTTGAGTCAAAACTAGAAGCATTACATGAGAGGACAAAATGATCCCACCATCTGAATTACATGGTCACTTTTCTTCTGGTTCGGAAGTTTACTGGGCATTTTAAGTGGGTAAAAAGAAATGCTAGAATATGCAACATCAGAAGCCATTTTAAATCTCGCTGCTTCTGACACTGTACTGAAAGTGCACAAAGCAATTGAATTAGGGGAGGGTAGCATTTTGGCATGTGTGTGTGCATCAGTCTAGTGTGTGTATATTTATGAAACAAATACATGATTAGAAATTCAAGTATAATAAAGCTACAGCTGTATTTAAACTGATTTCTAAGTGCTAAGATTTGGACAAAGAAAAGGACGAGAAAATATGAAGAACAATACCGAAGAGAAAGAGCTGACATTTTCAAGTTTTATACTGAAATGACTCCTTTGAAACACTAGTTGTGAATAAACACCAATGTCTTTCAATTAAACAAAGGCAAAGTCGCCCTCCCCATTTTTTGGTCTACATAGCAAGACTAAAATACAGTATTAAAGATGCAAAGTTTTTCAGTATTTTGTCCATTAGTCTGTAGGCGTACATAGCCACTCTTAAATGCAGCATTATCAAAAGATTTCATACAGGAATGGAAGATTGGAAGAAACCTCCTACAGGAGCAAGTCTAGTTTCTTACCACAGTAGGAAATGACATAATAATCTTTCATAAATTTATTCAGGTCCCTCTTAAAATGGCTAGATATCTGTTACCCTTTATCACCTGTTTGGAAAACTTTCCAGAATTGGATTTGTTTTTCCCAATTCCTAGTCGCAGTTTGTTCAGGTACAGCTTTGATTCAGCTATTCTTCTGCTAACATTATTTTTTAGCTTAAATACTTCTTGGTGTTTATCCCTTTTTCCTCTTTGTTACCACCAGCAAGGAATTTAGGTAGGACCCTTTCCATTCAGGAGAGAGGAGGCTACCTACAGCCTGTCTGTCAGGGTAACTGAGCAAGCACAAGGTATGGGCAATCAGTGCCATATTATCCAAACAAAATTGTATTGATCATTAGTTGCCTAGATAATAGCCCAAACACCGTTGGGTGACTGGGGATCATTTCAGGAAGGCAGCCTGTTCTTCCTACATTTTATGCTTTTCAATTTTTAAAATTCTTTATTTAAGCATTTTGTGCTTTTTATTTATTTATATTTGTGTAATGGGCACGTTCCAATTCCCTCTAGCTATCTGGTTGAGCTAGCCGATTTTAAGTTTGGTACAGCTTATTCCCAGTGATCTAATTACAAAACCAGTTCAAGAAAGACTTTTTATTCCATTCCATACTTCAAATACTGGTGGATGAAAGCAACACCTACATTGCCTCCCATTTTGTATGTGTAATTTTTCCGTGTTTATCAGAGTCAAAAATCCAGTGGTTCAGAGAGACATGTCAGCTGTCAAGACCAACATTTTGGACCTACACCTTTTTTGCATCTCAAAGAGTAGTATTCAGTGACTTTTTTTATTTGTTCCCTTGTCTTTAGTGGAAGGAGATCTTTGTATCTTCATGTTTTTGTTTTTCATGGCTATATCACTTTTGCACCCTGTGGTGATTCTGCTATCATCTGGTAAGCCAAACCCTTTTATTCTCCTTATTTTTTTCTGACTGAACTCCCAGTTCATGTATGTATTTTTCCCTTGGATACACAACTTGGCAGTCTTCACTGTTGAATTTCTTCCCATTCTCATTAATCGCATCAATGAATTGAATCAACAATAAAACACTCATATTTTTAAAGAATGAAACACTTTATTTTTGTGACAGTTTGTTCATTTTGCTAATTACAATACTCCTTTAGGTTTTATGTGCAAATACAATTGCATGGAGTACTGACTGTCACAAATTACTTCAGTTCCTCACTTTTTTTGTTTTTTTCTTTTTTGACTGGGAGAGGGAAGAAATAACAGGTTGAGTACGTGTTGCCTTGATACAAAGGTAGGATACTTTGCTACTGGGATAATTTTTCTCTGTTTTTCATGGCTTGGGTGGATCATCTACCTGAACAGAAGCTGAGCCAAGTCCTCAGCTAGCAAAGTCAGTGTGAAGTCAGTGTTAGTCAAGGTGGTATTTAGCGTGCTTCAGTCATATTGGTTCCCTGGATGTTTCAGCATCGTTCTACAGGCTCAGTGTCCGCTATCACCGTAAAAATGTGGTAGCAGTTTCCAGACAAACTGAACTTACAAAGCCTATTCTATTGCAGTGAATGAAGATGTGAAGAAATGTTGAGACTAATGTAATGCTAAGTGTTAAAAAAAAATATAGCTGGTAGAGATAACAGCATAGTAAAAGTGCTCGCCACACTCATGCAGCTACTAAATTCTTGTTCAGAAATGTCCCTGGAGGATTCTTCAGCAGG
>NW_009232994.1:19789-37609 GCF_000690835.1 Fulmarus glacialis
ATGTTGGTCCTCCTGCTCATTCCTGGTTTTCCCATTGTCTTTTTCGTTGGGTTGTGTTGTATCAAGGGGCTGCCTGATAGCCAGAGTTGGAAAGTTGACCCAACTGAAAAATAACCATTTTTTTTTCCCCCTTGCATCATTTTAAACAGATCATTTCTCTCCTGTGGTGCACTTGCACTGGCACAGCTGAAAAGGCACGCAGGGGAAGAAGGAAGAACCCAAAGAAGCCTGACCTGGCAGTCCTATATGTTTTCACCACATTAGGGCCGTAGGTTTTGCTTGTTCTGTTGCCCTCAGTACTGTCTGTGAGTTTTTTTTCCCCTGTCATCCTTGTTTTGAATTTTTATGTGGACCAGCTGGCTGAGATAACTAGATGCTTGAATTGTCATCACTGGTGTGTTAGGGGCATTAGCTATGGTTTCTGTTGGACCCTGGCTATGCTGTGCCTTACGGGTTTGCTCTTCTACTCTACTGCCTAATCCCAGTGAAAGTGGGAGTTGGTTGAGAGAAGTTGCAAACCAAAATGATGACTTTGGTTGAGGAAGAGGACTTGAAGTTTTTCCCTTACTGAGAGTCTGTGCTTTCTGACTGAGGCAGTCATGGGCCAGAAGATTTTATGAATCCGTAGGTCTACCTGGATCCCTGACCACAGTAGTACAAGTGGTTCATAATACATCCAATGCGTTTATCCTTCCAACACTTCTCTTTTTAAAGAAGTACTGTCGTCTTTTTTTTTCTTCTCCCCCCTCCCCCAAACTAAGGTGCAGAGATTAAATAATTTATCAACTGCACACACAAATCTGAGACTTAGCTGGGAACTGAATCTGTAACTTCTAAATCTCTGGCTGTCAGCCTTCTCTTTGGACTGTTACTTGTAATGCTTGCAGTTTAAGACATTCCTTTTGCTTTGTCTCCAAGAGGGTAATTGCCCTTTGATGCAGTCGTTGATGAAATTATCATTCCTCTGTAGTCAGCTGATAGGATGGTGCTTTTCTGAGGTTATTTTTAGAAATCACTGAATACACAGTGAGGGAGTTTACTTGGTGTAAATCCCATCCAGACAGGTGACTAATATAACCTTTAAGATCGCACTGTATACAGGTTTGTTATAGTGGATGCAATTCAAATTGCTGACGAGGGTGCATAGAGCTGTGTGTGACTTTTAGGGGCTTTCTTAGGGGTTTTTTCCCTTCCTCTATACTTCAGAATTCCAGGTGAAAAGGCCTCTGCACTTCTTCTGCTAATATGTTTCAGGTGTGAACTATAAAGATGCTGGAGGTAAAACTTCCAATAGATATAACAGTACTGTGACACTATAACATTAATGTTAATGCAACATCAAAATCTGTTGGTTTCCATGGAATGCTGCAGAGATTTTGCCCAGCTATTTGTGGTCTGGATGGATTCAGTTTAAGAATACTCCCATAAATATGAGGGATAATATCTCTTTTTGCATTCAATATGTTAAAATAATTGGATAGGGTCCTAGGGACAGACTTTTCTGCATCATTTCTCTTACACACATTATTAACTAAAACAATGGTAGGTCAGATGTGTAGCTGCTGTGATTCACTGAAATCTTTTGAATGAAACTGGAATAAATTTGGTGCTTTTTGTTTGTTTTTTTAGCATGTATCATGCTAAACAGCTCTTGGCGTAGTATAATTTGTAGTGTTCAGTATTGTTCTTCAGTGGGGTTTAAAGACATTGCCATCTCTGGAACTCATACTTAAATTTTCTTGTAGTTTCACAAAGATTTTTTCTTTTTTTTTCTTTTTTTTTTTTTTTTTTTTTTTTTTAAATCATTTGTATAACCATAATTCTGCTTCTCCATTCCGGAACAATTGTACATTTTGGATCTGCCCATATTTCACTTCAGTAAGCAAAATGGTTGCCTGCTTCCATTTCTTTCTTTGAAACAAATTGGTTATAAGTGCTTGAGTATTCTGGACAGGATTTAAACTTGGAATTTTATGTTGTGATGGTGAAAGCTTTGCCTAGTGATAAAATGTGTGAAAGATATTTGAGAGATCTGCAATCTATTTTGTTCAGCATAGCAGTGAGCAAGTTCATATGGTTGGGAGTGCAATTAATTAACTAAATTATCCAGGAAAACTGAAATTAAATTCCATTTTTAATATTCTGCCTGGGGAAGTGATACTGCTTGTTTCTTCAGCATTGTCAGAACATATGATGTTTTAAGCTTCTTCAATAATTTAACATAGGAAGAAGATATTGTGTAAATAGTTTCATTTTAGATGGTGCTGGGTATACATGATGCTGGTCACCAGCAAAAGAGGGAGGATGTATTTTTGTGGACACGGGGACAGAATAGGTTGTATGGATGGGGGTACGAGCAACTGGCAAGTAATTTATTAATTACAGAAATAAAGTTAACTAAGATAATAGTGTTATAATTACAGAAGGTTTCCAGGGCACAGGTTTACCAGAGGACAATCCAGTATCTCACATTTAATTTTTCTCTTTTGTTTTAGGCTCTGGATGTTGACCGGACTGTTCTCTATAAAATGAAGAAATCTGTCAAAGCCATAAACATATCTGGTCTGGGTAAGTACATAATAATTCCTGGTAGTTTATATTGGTGAAGTTGGAGGATTTAAACAGTCAGTCGTCTTACTGAATCAGAAAGAATTATATTGGTAACTGAGAAGAGAAAAATGTGCATTTTAAATAGCAGTCTTGAACTAGCTGCTTGATCATGAGCTCAGTAAGGATGAAATTTTGTGAGGTAGCTGAACCTATCTAGCTGCATACTCCTACCAAGTGGGAAAGCCATTGCTCTCCTCTTTCCGCCAGGTCTGGGCTACCTGCTCCTTCTGCCACCCCTGGTGTTTGGCAGATCCCTAGAGGAGATTTTTAGCTTGTATAAAGCTGCATATGCAGTGAAATCAACTTAACTGGGATTAGATGAGCACCTGAAATGGTAAGGCGTATGTATCATTGAGTGCTGAGGACATGGGAGGGGTGAAATTACTCTCTTTGGCAGCAATAAGAAGCTACATTGGCTCTACTGCTTTGTGAAACCTCACCCTTCATGGTGGCTTCTAGTTATGTATGTTGATAACTTCACGACGAGAGAGAGCTGATGAGCTGCAATTTTTTATTGTCATGATGCACAAATTCAGATATTTCTCTTACAATGCTGATAAAAATACAAAGAACTATTGCTGCATGCATTTTTATATGTGTGCCAATCTCATGGAGTTTTGTGTGTTTATCTTCTTTGAAAAAATAACTGAAGCTTTTGTTTTTGTGGATCAGCAGCATTTTGTGAATAAGAAACAGCATTTGTTTTTGTGGATAAGAAACAGCATTTTGTTGGCTTTTGTTCTCACTTTGCAGTTCATAGCAATTAGAGCTAACAAAACCTATATTATATGCAAAATAGATAGGCCTGGTGACCTTGGAGAGCCACCAATATCTGACAGAACTGGTGGGCATGTTGGTGTTCAGATATAAGGTTATAACAAGAACTGCTGTTGTGGTATAATTCTTATCAGCTAATTGAAAGGAAGTTCCTTCTTGCCTAACATAATGAAGCTGTTATCTCTGGATCGTGGAGGGTCCAGTTTAAGATTCATCTGGAGCTGTGTCATCTGTTACATATTTATTTGGCACCCTTTCTTCTGTTTTTTTTGTTTGGTTTGGGTTTTTTTTTTTAAATTTTTGAATGCTTGGCTATGCCTTATAAGCAGTGTACTTGTTAGACTGTAGCAAATCACTACAGTTTTTGCGTAAAATCAGTACCTTGCCTAGTTTTTAAATTCATGCTGCCCACTCTTGACAATAAAGGTTTGGAGGCATTTCTTTTCCACCAGCAGAAATATCACTAACCCAGCCACTTGCCAGCCCTTGGGGTTTCTTTTGACAAAATAAAAACTGTGGCCCTGCACTCATAAGAACACAGTTACTGGTTTTTTAATATAGGTTCCCTGAGTATTAAGCATACATGTTTGGCTTTCTTTTTTAATGTGTGAATTTAGAAACCATTATGGAGGATTAGATAGTGACTCCAATTTGTACATAATTTAGTTTCTTGCTTAAAAAAAGCCTCTAACCCCTCAAACAAACCTGGCTCAGATTTCTTTTTTTGATAGATTCTAAACCTTTTGTTTGTAGAGAAACTTTTAAAATCCGTCAGGAAGAAACCATAGGGCAGGGAGAGTATTTTGGAGGGTTCCATGAAAAAATACTATTTTGTGTTCTTCAGAAGCACTTGTAGAGACCCAGATCAGCTAATAGTATTGCTGCAGTTCTGAGGAATGTCTCAGAAGTGCCGTTGAGCTGCTGGTTTGTTGGCTTTGTTTAATCTGATACACAGATCCAGAAGAATGGTCCTTAGGATGCTGGGAAATAGAAAACTCTTGGGGATGTTGGATGGAGTAGAAAGCTCTTGTTTCCTAACGTAAAAAGTCAGCACGGTTCAGCTGCTGATTGCACATCTAACTACAACAATTAACGTTAGCAGCCTTTTCACCTTGTTTTCATGCAGTGGCAGCCTTCTCTTTTTGCTGTATGAATTGTGCCCTGACCTCCACCCTCATGTGGGTTCAAATACACTAAGCTGGATGCAGGAAGCAGTAAGAATGCAGAAAGCAATATGGAAATAATTCACCTTACTGGGTAGCTGTGTGATCTGGAGGAGTTGTGACCTGCCACATTCTGTTTTTTGCTGTCTGCCAGTTTTTTCAAAGCTTGTTCAGGTGTGTGGACGTCACACAATAGTATTAGTTGAACATCCTTACTTCATCAAGTAGCAAAAAGTTTGGTAAGTGCTCATTCCCTGCTGTTGATGCTGAGGAAAAATAAGTACAGTTCAGTGCTAGGACTTAGTTTTTAAATTGAATGGCTATATGCAAACTATCTTTTACAGGCTACAAATTCAAGTGCTCAAGGTAGAAACTTGTAGAATTAATGCCATTTGTGTAACTCGAATTCTGCATGTACGTTGTGACAGTCTTTAATTACACAATATTATGCCACTGGTCCACAGAGTTTTAGTTTCATATATTGGAAATTAAAGAAAATTTGTAGCTACTTAAGAAATAATGTTCTTGAATGGCCGTCCAAATAGGAACGTGAACAGACAGGCATGTTTTTAAGTTGGAGTGTGCTACGTTTATTGAACAGGTTGTATAACTAATTCATAGAAATTAGGAGAAAGGGCACTGCATCAAGAATCCTTTGGATATTAAATGTGTTGACGTATACAAATGGGCTTGAAATGAAACTGGATCATTGCTTGTTTGAACAGATTCGTCCTCTCTAAATAATCTTCAGGGTTTATGCTAGTCTCATGTAATGACCAAGAAAGGGTCTTTGTTTTATTAATGCATAATTTGTTTTCTAGGGTGTGTTTTTTTTCCTCATTTCCTTTGAAGTGTTAGAAATCGGCCACAGCTAGAATAAGAAATAGGCAACATTAACTTTCTCAGGTGCCAACTTGGTGTGCTTTGTCCATGTGCTCAAGCTTGACATGGTCACTAAGCTTGGGTTCAGAAAGCCTTTTTGTTTTATTCCACAGATCAAATTGGCAGGGACTTTTTATGCCTGACTACACAAGCAAGTAATCTGGTGTCCTAAGAGTGAATCAGTAGGTCAAAATAGTTAAGACTGAGGCACCTCAGATTTCCTTTATATTTGAATCAGGGGAGCTTGCTTTAGGCCTAGATTTCATCTCATTCCCTGGGCTGAATAACCCCCCAACACATGCAGCTCAAAGCTTTCTGAAGGGCAGACTTGCATTGGTGACTTGCATTGGTGCAACCCACACAGTGATTCAGAACCTGCTGTCTCCTTTAAGCACTGGACCACTTCTGGGGGAGAGCTTCTGGTTTCGTTGTCTCAGAAAGGAATCTAGTTGTCGTGAACCAAAAATGCTTTGAGAACTGAACTGGCCTGTGGTAAATGCATACTGCTAGGATTTGCTTCAGAACCTCACTGCTGCTCTGTATCGGAGAGCTAACATAGATATGGGTTTTGTCCTCATCTGTAATGTAGTTTGTAGTCCCATTTCCTAAGATGACTGAGACTCTTATTTGATCTATTGCCTTGTATTGTAGAGATCCAGGACTCTGCCAACACACTTGATCTCCTCTGTTTCTTTGTTCAGCACACACTTAAACATAACAGCACACAGTTAAAATTAGAGTGTGTTAATAAAAGACTCTAAAAGTTCATTATAGGAGTTGGGAATTGTTATACAGTCTCTGGTATAGTGCAGAAATATTGTGGGTCTTTCTAGAGTGGATATCTGTCAGATGATTGTCTTGTCTTGATGATATGTTGTCCTTTGCACAGCATGTGGACAGATACACATAAACCAGAATTAGTGAGATATGTCATACTTCTGTCACGTCAGCGTTAAAATATAAGCAATACATGTTTATTGTAGCAAGTAAACATTTTTAGCAAGAAATCTTCTGAAAAGTTTTTTTTTAAAAAACTTAATTATATTTTCAGTAACCTTTTATCTACTGATCATATTTTCATGTTTTGCTCTTTCTAAAGCTCACGTGGAAAATGAAGAACAGTATACACAAGCACTGGAGAAATTTGGAGGCAACTGTGTTTGCAGGGATGACCCAGATTTGGGAACAGCGTTTTTAAAATTTTCTGTGTTTACAAAGGAATTAACTGCACTCTTCAAAAATTTGGTAAGAATTACTTAAGAAAAACATGTTGAAATTTTAAGGCCATTACAAAGGCTGTATTTCTGAATTAGAACAGCTCTTCATGTTGAAGACAATTTGTGTGTTAGCAACCAGTGTTCTTAAAAAATTCTCGGCTTAGGGAATGTCTCATGCCCTAGCCTTTCCCCTTGCAAAACTCAAAACTCAAAAAATCCCCCCAAAAAACAAAAAAACAAAACCCAAACCACCGCAAAACCCGAACAAACCCAACAAAAAACCCTCTTCCAACAATTCTCATGTCTAAAAGCTTCCCGCAATAAAGTAGTTATAACAAGTATTATAAAATGCACATATCGATTTGCTTTAAAATGGTGAAACCAGCAAAACCCAACTTGATTTACCCTGTGTTCATGTTGCTTTTACTTTACTTTTTCACACTTTCCATTTGTACTTATAAAGGGAGATTTTAGTCCCTGGAAGAGAGAGTCTCTTGCTTCTCAGGGAAGAGAGTCAGGAAAACAAAATCGAACATAATGCTATAATGACACCAGTGTCCACTGGGGACCAATCCTGCAACTGAAGCCAGTGAGCCTTAAAAGCACTCTTTGGTGAGCCAAATAGAAGAACGAGAATTTTAATTATGAATGGAGAATTTTGAGCCTCAATTTCACAGTGAGCCCAAAAAGAGCAGATTCTGACTACATCCTATTAGCTAGAGCTTTCCCATGTCTGAGTAAGTCCCAAATTTACTTGAAACCACAAAACTCTTAAACCATGGGCTACGAAGGGGAGATGACCCAGGTTCCTACAAGCATTTAAAAGTCTGTCCCTGCTGAAATCAATGGGATGGAGGCACATTAAATGCTTATGTGAGTCTAGACCAAATGTCTGTAGTTTGCAGCCAGCTGGTCATAATCAGTTCTTCGGGGAACGTTTCCAGCTGATGGGATTTAGGGCAGTCCCATTCACTCCCTGGTGCTGTCCTCTCTTTTTACCCAATCATCATATTGATGAGAGAGAATCCAGCCCCAAATGTATTTATCAACAGTGAAATGTATTTCATATTGGTCATATTGATTTGAATGTCTCTGGATGTACAAATATTATCTGAGAGTACGTATCAGAAGAGGCATCTTTATTGAGTGTGAGTCAGTCAGTTATCCTGAGTCTCCCATACACAGGTAAGACTGCTCATCTGGAAGGGGAAATAGAATGGGTCTTCTACTTGATACCTTCTGTTGACTAAAAAACCCTCTCTATCATATATTAATTGCAATATGGTGACTTCATTAGGCAAATGGATCTGGGAAATGTGATGTTTAGGTGGTTTTAAAAAGCAATCTACTAAAAGCTGCACCCCCTCCCCAGAAAAACCTTTTAATGTATTATATTTCAAGAAGACTTTTAAAAACTAAAAAATGTTGATGTTTTACCAAAAATCTTAGCTATTTGTTCTCTTAAAAACAGTGATCACTATCTTTGCAAAATGTTTCTGACAAGAATAACTTTTCTTCCACAAACTGGAAAGGAAAATAAAAACAAAATAAATATCTATACGAAGTGGGATGCATGTTTTTATTACCTTTTTTTTATCCACGTAAGCGTTTTGTGTGTCTTCTCCAAGGAATAGTTTGAAATTTTTTTGCTGTGTACTGCTTTTTCACTAGCAACTGTGTATTTTTGCTTCAGTTTGTATGTATAAGAGGATATGTCATGAGATAGTAGCTAAGTCTTTAGTTTTTCTCAGTTTGTGATTCTCATTGTCTCTATTTTTGAAGCGAATAGTAACTTTGCATGGACATGAATGTAATTTTTTTTTTTTTAATTTTACATTGCAATAGCATAGGCACCTTCTCTATTCTTTAATACTGTCTGGTGAAGGACAGGTCTCTCTAAGGTTCTGCTCTTTCCTAATATGCTTCATATTGTTGGGTTTGAAGTTTTTTGTTTTCTGCTGACTAGCAAAGGAAAACTGGAGAAATAGAAGAACCTAATGGTCCTTCAATTTGGTGTCTCTCTAGGAAAATGGTTTCCTCCAGAAAGAAATACATATGAAAAAAAGATGTAAACTTCATTATTGCTTGAAAATATCATATTTATAAACAAGAATTCTAGAATTATAAAAGAATTATAAAACAAAATTATAGTTTTATGTAACTTTGCCTATTAGAAGTTAATACCGCTAGAATAAATTGTTGGTAACTGGTCACTTTGAAAATCTGTTCATAAGTTCACTGATGGCGGTCTAGTTTTCTAAGAGGTTATAAGGGTATTGACTAGTGTAAAAAGTCCTATACAGTAATTGGAAATAATATTTTTTTAATAGTCACAGCCATATGTAAAACAAGCCCCATGCATTCTCACAGTGTGGTGAAATAGCCAACTCTGAATGCTTTAAACATGTTGGCAGTAAAAACATCCCTCTCCTCCTCTGGTGTTTCCTTTTAGCACCAAACATATTTTGGTTGTAAATAGTTTCATCAAAAATGTAGCCAGGGCCATACAACCTGCTGCTGTTAAAAAAACATTCTGAAAGGTACTCTTTTTAAATAGACCTATCCCTGGAGTTTCATAGGGTGCTGAATTTCCACAGAAGATTTTAGTTGAAATGAGTGGGGAATGTGCAAGGAAGTGAGAGGACGTGTTCAGACTGGAACAGATGCCAAAGCTATTAACACTGGCAAAGCTTTAGGGCTACTGTCAAGTCTTGCTTTGTCGTATGTTTTGCTTTTGTTTCTAGAAGCTGATGTGTTCTGTCAGCTCTTGGGCTGGGTGGCATTTAGAGCTGTAGCTCTAAAGTGCTTCTGCAAAAAGATTTTCCTTAAACTTGTCTTTAGTAAGGTAAAGGAAAGCCATTATAAAGTTGTTCTACTTTAAGAGGGGTTTTAGGTTCTTGTTTTCTCTAATATTTTTAAAGGTTTCCCAAAAGACTTAGATGTTTTCATGGACTTATCAAGGCATCAATGTTTTAAAATATTTCATTAACAGCTGAAGTTTTTTTCCTTGGAATCCAATTATTCAGCTGTAAACTAGTCAAGTTAAAGTTCAGGTCTTGGGTTTTTTATGTGTGTTTTGCTATGCTTCTTTTATGTGTGCACTTTTAAATAGTGCATAAAACTCAAAAAAACTTTGAAGAACTTTGATTCTTCACATTTGAAGTGATTTATAAAACACATCTTTAAGAGAAGAAATAAATTGACATTTACTGTACTTGTAACTTGTAACTACTCACTTTAGCCTTTCTAACACACTGTTTGCATTGTTTGGATCAGTTTATGATATACTGTGCATTTTTTTTTTTTCTCTTGCCATAGCTGCAATTTCAAGCTACAAATTTTGCTTCAACTTCTTCTGGATTAGAAATGTTTTTAAGAAGATTGAGCAATCAGTATGTCTTTTTTGGTAGTGAACTATCAGAGAATACTAGAGGCATTTTCAGAGGTAACACGGTACCTTTTATGGCATGTACAGTATTGCTTCATGATGGTAACCTCGGTGCTAATTCCTGATGGAATGGTAGCACCCACAGTTCTCAGGTAGGTTAGGTCTGTATGGCACTTGCTTATAGTGTTAATTACTCTGTCTTCCTAATAAATTTAGTGCCAAGTGATAAAGGTGTGAGTCTTAATATGAAAAATGTTAGGCCAAGGAAAGGCTCATTGCGACGTATTTGCACTTTAAATATTTTTCCTTTAAATCCTATTCTTAGATTGCTACACCAAGAAGAAATAAAATCTGTAATTGCCTGTAATCTTTGTAAGCACCCCTTGAAAAGGGATTTGATCTGTGAAGATGAAGTAGCTATTTAACAAATTCCATTTTCTGTATTTGTTGTTCTTCTGCATACTCTTGTCCTTTCTTTTTCATTTATTTAAATTTAAAGTTGATGAAACATGCTGGATTGAGAGGACTGGAATCTGATATTTCCACTCTGTGGAAGGTAGCTGGGAGGAAGAGATTCCGTGTGAGAAGTTTTTCTATTAATAATCCTTGGATTTTTAGCCAGGAGAAATGGAAGAACAGTGATAATATTTTTCTGACCATATGCTCCTGTTTTAATTCATTTTTTAAATGTAAGAAGAAAGGAGATTTGCTTAAATGTAAAAGGTAACAAGTAACAAAACTGAAGGAACTATCTTTTCTGTATTGTATAATGAACTTAAGAAATTTATGCCCAGAATTTTCTTTCCAGGGTAATAGTTCAGACTAAGGTTTTAAAAAAAATGTTTGGTGCCTGAACCTTCACAAGCATATTTTGTTTAGAAGGACTCCTCTTAGTTAAGTGCATAGAAAAAGCTACAGATACTCGTATTTGAGGTTGGAGTACTATAGGTGAAGCTTAATGATTTAAGTTGTGTTGTTTCTGTTTTTCACTGGTGCACTTGACGCAAGATTGGCTTAATGGTGAGAGGAAAAAATAAGAGTACTGTTTGATTTACGCTTGTAAAGATATAAACTAAGATGTAATAATTCCTCCTTAGTGGCATGGGTTCAGCTCCACCTGGAATCTAATCTTTATTTCTTTGCCAAAAAGATGTTGATCCAACTGGAAGAAATTCAGAGGACAGTAACAAAAAATGATCAGGGCTTGAATACGTTGATTTATGAAGAAAGCTTAGAAGAATTGGAAATGTATGGTTTGCCTCACAGATAACTGTGATTGTGGAAGAGGAAAATAATAAATTGCATATAAATGGGATCTCACTGTGAAAATATTAGATGAAGTGTCCCAGAGAAAGTGGTAGAAACTTACCACTTAGGTGTTTTAACCTAGGTTAGAAAATGTGCAATTGGGAATTCTCCAATGGCAAGGAAGATGGGCTGGAATAACCTCAAGTTTCCTTCTTCTTTTGCTTTTAAAATTCTTCACTTTATGCTTTTAAGAATACCTTTTAAAAATGTATTTCCTGTCATTTTGTGCTTGGACTCCCTAATAGAGAAGTTCCCAACCTGAGTTTGTATATCGGTGGTAGTACAGGGGCTGTTTACAAGGAGTACATGGTGGCAACACTCGATTGTTGCCTTGTGCGAAGGCATTTTTCTAGGCAGCTGAGCCAGCAGCTCCATGTGCACGCTTAGTGGTGTTCAGCTCGTGCTTCATTGGAGTCACTTTTCCTGCGGCATACATGGGCGGTGGGTGATGTCCCACCTCAGTCACCAGCCTGGTGGGATGCAGTTTCTGTTGCGGGACACCACTGTGCTGCGGGTGGGGCAGGGGCTGAGGAAAAACAGTGTTGTGTCCTTGTGTGCGAGAGGGAGGCATGGTGCAAAGACGAAGGTTTGTGCTAGAAGTCTTTATGTTACAATGATTTTCTGAAGTCTTGGGGTTAGATGCTAAAAGCTTAAAGTTCAGACAAACAGACTACATCTCATCTATAGTGATGTCCTGATTTCCACTTGCTCCCTTCTGTGTTGATTGGCCTTGTCCTACTAAAGCTTACATCCCTGGGAAAACTCTTGGAAAGTATTAAATCCAATAGTACTTGCCATAAAAAAATGAAAACAACTTAAGCAATGTTTTGTCAGCAGGCAGTACTACCGTCACTTGTGCACACTTGAGTTCACTGGTGGTTGAGAAGCCCACAGCCAAGTACAGGGACTGCATCTAGAATTTAGTAATGGCAATAGGAGTCATATCATACACTGTTCAACTGCCTGAATTATAGTTTAAATTGAAAATCTTTTAAGGTCTGCTCTGTTTATCTCTGTGTTAAGAAAAGTATTTTAAGTTCTGAAGTAGTGAAAAGGCTTTTTTGGTTTTGGCTTGGATTTAGAAGACAAAACCTATTGAAGTACTGCAGGCACCGGTATCCAAAGCTGTTCTGGAAAAGACTCATTAAAGTAATCAGGAGGGCTGGCAAACGACGAACTTCAGTGTTTAGCCATAGGCTCTTAAATTGCTTGAAAATCTTCTTTCCCGTTCACAAATGTTGGCTTGCCTGTTGCCTGTACCATCATTTCTGGCAGCTACATGGTTGTTTATTTTTATGTTCTCCCTCCTGCCATTTCTTCTTCTCCTCTGAGCCTTCTCCAACTTAGGAAGTTTTAATTTATTACCCTGTCTCTGTCATCTTATCTTGTTGGAAGCTGTCAGAGGAAAACTGCGAGTCTGCCAAAGCAGCAGTGTTGGAAGTGGAAACCAGGTCCATTATTTTTTTTTCTTTCTTTTTTTTAAAACACATGGAACTTGCTAGTGTTCTTCTGACACAGGATGACTTCACAGAATTTCTGTGAAGCTTTCCTGCACCTTTGTGCATGTTTCTTTTTAAAGAATATTTTAAAACATAAAATAGTCAAAATGTAGAGGCAGTTGTATACATTTTACCTCCCTGTATACACACAGAGTAGGAGCTGCAGCATATTAATGCTTCTCTGTGTGCCAAAAATGGGTCTATATTTTTAGATAGTTCAGCTTAAGCTTCTGAAAAAAGAGGGGAAAACATGTAAGATCTTTCTTCTGTATGTTGCTTGCTGATTTATAAATATGAGCAACTATACCTCTATCTAGCTAGGTTAATAATGACAACTTCATGCATTATGTATGCTTACATTTGTTGCAAATAAAATAGGAGCGCAGGGAATACAATAAACTGATAGCAGTATACAGGTGAGAACACACAGAAGGAATTAATTTGAATAATTCTCCAAACTTTTAAAAAGAATGTTGGGTTTTTTCTTTCTTTGAAGTTGCTTTGGACTTCAGGCCCTGTGACTTGAAATTGTAGGAAACATCCAGAACTGTTTTGGAGGCTGGCTGATGTTTACATGAATATGTCTGGGATAATACTTCAGGGTCTGACATTTTTTCTTTTCTGACTTAAGGAAAAAACAGTTTTCTTGAGTCTGCTGTTGAGAAATGCTTTATTCTTGCTTTGTGCCTATTTATCTGGATTTGACGAATAATTTAACAGAGACTATGAAAGTATTGATCTTTAGGTTAGACATTTGACTGCATCATACTAATAAAATCGAATAACAAAGTAGAAAACTTTGCATAAGATGATACCTTAGATGAAACCTCTTCTGCTTCTCCACCTGGATAGCCTTTCTGGATGTGTGTGTCCATAGGTGTACGTGTTCCATCTGTCTTCTTCTAGAAGTTTTTTTTTTTTACCTGAGTTTTGTGTGATTTAAACCTTTTCACTTACCTCCTACATCTACAACATATAATTTTATTAACTTTGAGCATGGTTATGTTGATATGCAGATGTAGTACTGCTGAGAACTTACGAGGTGGATGGTTTCCAGCACTGCCAGCTAAGCATGTGTAGATGTTGCTCATTCAATTTTTATAGGAATTATTCTTAAAAAAAACACAGAGAGTTGAAATTTAACTTGCTGATTCTAAAGGGCTGTGGTTGACTTCTGCAGCTTTTTGGGGAGGAGGAAAAGTAGGGTAGAGGAGGGGAAATATGATTTGTGGTAAGAGTTTAAGAGAAGAGATTTTCTATATTTCTTCAGCCTTCCCATGCAGAGGCAATCTGTTTAACCTTTAAAACTGATGTGTGTTCACTTTCCCTTTGACTGCTGGCTGAAATTTCAAGCAAATACAGTAAGGTAGTATCTTTGAAGAGGAAAGGTGGGGATTTGGAGACTTTGTTTGTTTGTTTAAATAGCAGCTGTTGAGTACCACTGGGGATGGGACCCCTGAGTCTGTTCTAGTGAGGCCACCAAGTAACTATAGGGTGATAGTGTTTTGTATTTTTCCATTCTGGGGAGGCTGAAGCATCACAGTTGGAAATATTTTTTCCTGAAGTTCCTGTTAGTGTACTTTCTTCTCTGGATGGGTTATGCTAAAAGGGACTTTGATGTCCCTGACATTGTTCCTGAAGAAACAGAAGCATTTGTTGCTACATGATGCAAAGTTCTTTCTGGACTTAGAACATTTGAAATCCATCCTCATATATGCATTTTACTGCTTCTTGAAAAAATAATATTTTAAAAGAACAGGTAACAATAACATCAAAAAAAGAAACCCATCCAAAGGCAACCTTCACCAAGCTTCTGCAAAAGTTATTCTGATTTTTTTCCATCATGTGGTTCTAAAATACTCTGTTTTTTACTCTTCAGTGCAATCCATTTGAATAGTTACAGTTTAAACTCTGTGCCTAGACATCATGGGCCATACCTTGAACATCTTCCCTCAATCATAAAGAATTGGACATCAAGTCGTTCTTTTCCTGGTGTATGCTACTTACTGTCTTATGCCTACTCTTTCTTCATTCTTTTTCCTTACCAAAATATTATTGTACAGATACTTAATCTAAAACCATGATTATTTTGCTGTTGTCTTCATTTGAAAAAATTTTTTTTCTTCTTGAATTACTTGTTTACTCTTAAATTACTTGCATACTCAAGACCTCATAAAATCCTTATTTCAAAGTTTGTATGAGATAAATAAGGCAGATGTATTACTTTTTAAAAATACATGGAAACTATTTGAATAGTGGCTTTTTTACAGGCCAGCATTCTTTGTCTTTATAACTTCTGTCAGAGTAGGATGACATGTATTGTGAGAATAGCAGATGAGTTTTATGGAATAGATCTGAAGAGACTGGAAAATAAAGAAGATTAATTTAAAATATACTGATGAACTTAAAATATATTAAGTGCTGGAAAATTGTATGATTGTTTTCATATAAACAGTGAAATCAGGCAATGTAAAAATTAGTGGTCTTACTTTGCAGTCACTGTTGGATGAGGTATTTATCATCAGCTGTAATTCTGTAGGTTTCCTGCTGGCTTGGTTTATAGTGTTTCTAGAGTAAGTTTAATTAACTCATGTTGCCTCCATCTTTGATTACTGGCTGTACTGATAAACATCTTCATAAAGCAGGGTTAGGAAAATAATATATAGGATTCCTTGTGAAACTTACTGAAATGTGTGAATTGAGAGAGCGTATGTTCTGCATTAAAATATATTAAATGTTTTGATGTAATTTTCTTGTTACAGATTCAGAATATGAACAACATAATCACTTTTCCATTGGACAGTTTGCTGAAGGGAGATCTGAAAGGAGTAAAAGGGGTATGTTTATCTTCTTATTTATATATACAATTATTGTTGGTACAATAAATACATTTAGCTACTGTATTAATCTTATTTGATGGAAGGCATGGAATACTAAAGTAGTGTATTAGCTTAATAAACGAGGGTTTTGTTTTTTTTTTTTTTTTGGTGAATTGAGTCATCCCTTCTGTTTGTGGTTTCACATGCAGCATGCTCCTGACTATGTATACAAAACGACATTTGAGAAGCTTTAAAAGCAGCCCTGAGATACAGAAGATAAGCAGAGAAAGAGGTGTAAGAATTTAGATATTTACGTAGTTGAGGAGGGGATAGTACTTCATATAAAAGGATTATTATTAATATATTTATTTAGCATTCTAAACTTACCTGAAACTATACAGATTATTAAGAAAGATGCATTAGACTGCATGAGCATAGGATTTTTCTTAAAAAAGCTGAAATCTATTTGTGCCCTGAGGATATTTCCTATTTGAAATAATAATAACTTAGGACTCAAATGATGATATGTTTATAATAAAATTCAAAGCCTATAGCCAACAAACTTATTTGAATTATGCTTCATTTACTACTGAGCAAACAGGAAGCAACTGGCAACTATTGTTGTAGGACATTGAAGGAAGAAGAAAAATGTACATAGACTAAAAATGGTCTCTGGAAGATAAAGAGATTATTTAGTAAAATAGGCTTTTTATCTTTGTGTTGCTTGCTTACCACATTTCACTCTTTTTGTTCTTCTCTTTTTCTGTCAGAATAAATACATTATTACAATACAGTGTTGCCCCATGTTCCTGACTTGAGAAAATAATCAAATGCTGCTTTAATTGATTTCATAATTGTTGAAATAACTAGCTGACATGTAAGAATTAGTTCCTAATCTGTAATTGCAAAGTTTTTCCAGCATCTGACAGTTAATATTTTTTTTTGTAGTTGGTTGATCTCTTGAACTCCAGCAGAATTTCAACTGTTGCATTTTTTTACATCAGTGAAATAATTTTACAACTTGTTAAAATTTTATCCAGATTGGCTTCTTCAGAGGGAAAAAATAAAGGAATTTGGAACATAAGTAATTCAAAATTCTCACAGAATGAGTTATGTCGAGCCGTATGGCCTATACTGTTCCCATTAAGTCAGTGGGAAATTGATTTCTTTAACTTCAGTGGGATGAATCGAGTCCTTAGCCAAGGCTATACCACAGCCTCAGGACAGGCACTTCTTTCCAGTGGAGCCAGAGATGGAATGATGATAGCTGATTTGATTAATTGCGTAGTGTGCTCTTGGGATGACATGTGGTTGTACCTTTTAAGGAGTAAAATGGAGCTGTAAAAAGCATCCCAGAGATGCTTTTAAAACATGAGTGTATTAATTCTGTGTACAGGATTGTTTTTCCTGTGTGCAAGATTGCTTTTACACAATCCTTAGATGAGCTATTCAAGAAAGAGGAGTCCCTTACTCTAGTAGGCGCTGCAAATGTACAAGGTGTGTCTTCGTTGTTAGATATACGGTATTTTTCATGTAAATAACTAACTGTATTTGTTTCTTTTTTCTTGACAGGACCTGAAAAAACCCTTTGATAAAGCTTGGAAGGACTATGAAACAAAAGTGTATGTATCTTTTAAACTTTTATTTAAAATGGAAGTATAACTGAAATCTATAAAGGTCATTATTTAATATTAAGGTCCAAGCCAGAATTCCTAGCTGGGAAGCTGAGCTTTTTTTCTTTTTTTTTTTCTTAAAACCTGGAGCTGTGTGAAAATACAAGTGCATAGACACAATCATTTCAAATTCTGTAATATACAACTTATTTCATGAGTAAATTGTCTTTTGTGTGTGTGTGTTTGTTTGCCGTGACAGTTACTATCTGTAGTAGACCTCTTTGCTTAATGAAGTTCCAAGTGACGAGCATAATCTCCCAGTGCATGTTCTTCCACTGCATATTCTTCCACTTCAATTGAGAAAGTTCTGCTTCAATTGGGAGAGAAATTTTTTTGATTTTTGGTAGTACCCATATTACTACCCTGTGATCTACTACACGTGAAAGTCCACTTCCTTTTTTACCTTTGTCTACTTTTGGAGGACACTACTATATAAAATGAAAAGTTAGCCACCCTGTGTTTTCATAGAATCATAGAATCATTA
>NW_009232995.1:0-507 GCF_000690835.1 Fulmarus glacialis
AGTAGAATGAAGATGATGAAGATGAAGAAAAAAACAACGAGGAGAAAGAGAAGGATGATGAGAAAGAAAAAGAGAGTAAGAACAACAAACAGCACGAGAACAAGAAAAGCAAGAACGAGAAGGACGACAAGGACGAGGATGACGATGAGAAAGAGAATAAGAAGCACGACAATCAGGAGAACGAGGATGAAGAGAAAGAATGAGAAACAGGATGAGGATGAAGACGACGAGAAGGGAAAGGTGGATGAGCAGAACGAGAACGAGAACGAGAAGGAGGACGAGGAGCACAAGAAGCAGGATGAGGAGGAGCACGACAACGAGGATGAAAAGGAGGAAAACGAGGATGAGGACGAAGAGAATGAAGAGGAGGATGAAAACAACGATAAGGAGGAGAACGAGAAGAACGAAGAGAAAGACGATGAGGATGAAAAACAGGAGGAGAAGAAGGATGAGGAGGAGGAGGATGAGCAGGAGGAGAACGAGGAGGACGAGAAGCAGGATGAGGAG
>NW_009232996.1:0-2026 GCF_000690835.1 Fulmarus glacialis
AGTGAACCCCAGGCCGGCGGGAGGAACGGGAGCTTGTTCTGTCCCCGGTGGTGGGACAGGAGGTGAATACAGAAAGCCCCTTACCCACCGCTGTCCCTCTCCTCTCTCCGACCCCCCGCTTCGTTGTAAATACGAACACCCGGGGCGTTGGAGCCACCCGTCTGGAACTGCCGCCAAGCTTCGCTTAAATACGCGGGGAGCGCATCTGTTTAGGTGCACATATACCTATAAGCAGTGTGCGTGCTGTATATTTCTTCGTGTATCTATACCGATCCTGAGTTTTCGGTATTTGTGTTGTACATGTATTATTTAAGGACAGAGGAGCTATAGCTAGTGTGTATGCAGGTTACTTTACATATATATATCTAAATAGTGCTTCAGATTTAAAAGGCACTCCTTCTTCCTACCTCCTTTTCCTTCTCTTCCCCAGCCCCAGGTTTTGGTTCATCTTGTTGCTCACAAGAACTCGTTGGATTTGGCCCGGCTGGTTTCCCATGCGTTGCTCTCGCCGTCTGCTTGTCGCAAGTTCCCTGCTCGCTTGTTTACTGTGTTTTCCAAAAGCCCACCGCCACCTGACCTTGTTCTTTAAAGCAGTGAGCAGACCAGGAGCAGTCCCAGGAGCAGAGCAGCCATCTCCCTCCCTCAGACACACACACACCCACGCACAAAGAGAGCTCGGGCTGGAAAGTGGCAAGGAAACAAACAGCTTCCCCTCCAGCCGCTTCTTCTGCAGCACCTCGTTTGACGAATACCCTGGCGCTTGCCCTTGAATTGGGTTTCACATCCCTATTTAGCAGTTGGACAATGATTTTAGATGATGTCACTTAAAGCCAAACAAGAAAATTGATCTCGGATTTGCTTGGCCTCTAAAGCCTGGTTAAGCAGATTGCAAATAATAATAATTTAAAAAGAGAGAGAGAAAGAGAGAGCGGGAGGCCGAGGGGAGAGAAGCAGAAGGAGGGAGAGACACCTCCTTCCCTGGGCGGGGGAGGCGCGGGCGCCAATGAAAAGTAGCCGCTTACTGGGGGGGAAAAAACTTTTCCTGTTGACTGTTGGAAGCGAATTGAGCAATTATCTAGTTTACCTTCTCCTCTTGGAAGTTAACGATTGGCGAGATCTTGGCTGCGTTATTGACACAACACTTTCTATTGATAGAAATAAGTAGCGATTGTCCCGAGCCATTGGTGCGCCAAAGTAAACTGTGATGGGCTGGCATGAGTCCACTGGACTGAGACGGCTGGTTCCGCCGGCGGAGGCTGTGGTGATGGTGGCGGCGGCGATGCTGGTCTCCCTCCTTGCAGATCAGTGACAAGAAAAGGGGCAGAGAGAGTGAAAGAGAGAGAGAGAGAGGGGAGAGGAGAAAAAAAAAAAACCCGGCCAAACAAAGCAAACCCACCCATGGACAATAGTGGCCACCACACGGCGACCAAAATCCTAGCGACTCCTCCGGCCAGAGAAAGCCTGTCTGCCAGGAGCAACATGATCAGCACGCCCAAGCCCCTCGCCTTCTCCATTGAGCGCATCATGGCGCGGACGCCAGAGCCCCGCTCCATCCCCGTCCCGCAGCTCCTCCACGGCTCCGTGGCCAAAGGCGACCCCAAGCACCCGCTGCACCTCAACTCCTCCATCCCCTGCATGATCCCCTTTGTCCCGGTGGCGTACGACCCCCTGCCCAAAGCGGCGGTGGCCGGAGCGGAACCCAGGAAGGCTCATTTAGACTCCTCTTCCTCGCCCTCCTTTAGCTGCGGCGATCTCTTGAACTGTGCCCTGAGCTTGAAAGGAGATTTCCCCCGCGATGCCCTGCCCTTGCAGCAGTACAAACTGGTAAGACCCCGAGTGGTCAATCACTCCTCCTTCCACGCCATGGGAGCCCTGTGCTACTTCAACCGAGGCGACAGCCCTTGTCACCCGTCCTCCAGTGTCAACATCCACCCGGTGGCTTCTTATTTCCTCAGCTCTCCCTTGCACCCGCAGCCCAAGGCTTACCTGGCGGAGCGGAACAAGCTGGTGCTGCCGGCCGTGGACA
>NW_009232997.1:0-14425 GCF_000690835.1 Fulmarus glacialis
CGGCGGCGTACCTGCCCCGGGCAGGGCCTGCTGGAGATTCGTTGGTCCCGAAGCGCCTGCACGACCATCTCCATCCTCGCCAAAGAAGCATTTTTTGTGGTGGCAGAACACAGTTTCCCAGGAAACGCAAAGCAGCTCTGGGTGCTGTACCTAAAAGACCCTTAATAATCGTTGACAGAGAGGATTTACAAGACTGACTTAGTTTAGACAAAACTTTCAATGATACACCAAAATAAATCAAAGTGAGCAGCAGTGTGTTTGGGTCAAGACATGGATGGCGTACCTTATGTCCCGCTTACACATTGCATCTACCAGGTCTTGACAAAGCCCTACTCAGCTCAGCATGGACATAAAACTGTGTGCCAAAATACTGATGTTTCATTCATAGCTTCAAATAGATTGGCAGATACAGGTTAGACATTACACCTGGCCACATGGTTGCAAAAATTCCTGATAATTATTCAGTATACCCTTTCAGCTTCATGCTTTTTTGAGTTTCTTGTTTTATGACGTGCCAAAAAAAAAAAGGTTATTTTCCTGACGGTCTGGATTTGCATAGGTTACTGTGCTGGATATAATTGGATGGAAGTGCCTCTAAGAGAGGCTGCTTAATACATTTACCCCAAAACTAATTACAGGCTCTTCATCTAACCTGCTTATTGTTTTCTTTCCTTACACAGAAGTGCACCCTGCGGAAACTAGAATTTCTGTTCAGTGAAAAATTTCAAGGCTTTACACAATTTCAAGGAGATGCACAGCAAAAATATTTAGAATTTTCAAACCAAATTATTTGAATGGATCAGTATGTTCTAGCTGACTGCGTTCTGATTTTGCCTTAAAATATATAGACAAGCAAAGTAAGACTATTTGTAAGACAAAAATAATTAGAAAGTGTAAACCATAAATGTACAATTCTAACAACAATCAAATGGAGTATGTGGGTAAAAAATTTTTAATTCCTTTTCCTTTGAAGCAAAATTGACTCACAATAGCATGTATTGCTGTGGTTTCAACTAAGCACTATCATATAACAGAAAAAAGATTGTAACAATGATGTTAAGTAATGCTACACACACATCCTTTCTTTCCACTCAAACTTTTGCTTTCCTCATGAACTACCTGCAACTTAGCTGTGACATTTTGCCCAAGATCGCAGTTAACTTTTTCCAGAGCTTTAAAGATAAAGAATGTTGTAATGAAAATTTGTAGGTGCGAAATTAAAAGTTGGTTTTTAAGCTTGAGAAGCAAGTTTTTGTGTAAAAAAAAGCAGATTCTGCAGGTCAGTTATACTGTTTGCATTTGTTGCATGTTGTGGTTTATTGACCATAACCATTGGATAACTACATTTTAACTCCAATAAAAATAAAACAAGAACTATCCATTTTAAGATAATTATATCAGTCAAGAATTAAACCAAACCAAACTATGCTGCGTGGACAAAGTCCACCCAGAGATCACTGTGATCTCAAAAAAGGTGATAAATTGTCCCCATTTCTCCCTTCCTCCAATTTTCTCTTGGCTGAACCTGATAAGACTGGAAAACATTTAATCACTTTTTTTTCTCTCTTTTATACAAATGTGTATCTTTGGAGAAAAATGATGAGTTAACGTCTCTGAAGAAAGAAATACTCTGCTTCAGAGGTATTCACATGGTTAGTTATTCCACACTCCTGTCATTCCTCCAGGGCATACATGGCTTTCTGTCTTCCGCCAGTATCTCTTCCATACTTTAAAAGATTAAAAAAGCCACAGGCCTGTGAAAAAAAAAAAACTGCAAAAATCTCTTGGACTCTAAACATAATTTGTAAACACTCAGGAGTAGCATTACTGGAACCCATGAGAGATAATCAAACAGCAGCCACATCTCATGGAACCAGCTACATAAAATCCTTTACCGTGGAGCTCTCCTTCCAGTGAACATTTGGAAGGTTACTAATGGTCCCTGTTGAGATCATTGTGGTATTCCCCTCTTTGATAACCCAAAGGCACTATCCAAGTGGTGAATTAAGGACAGAGGGAGTGGGTAGTGACTGGAAAGCTGCTGGAAAGCTGCAAAGCTAGGTGTTGGTGGAATAGACTTGATAAAAAAACCCCACAAGTTAAGAACTAATGTTCTGGATATGATGGAGATGTGTAGATGACAGGAAATTATCACCACTGGAAGCTGCTGACTGTGTTATGTAAGGAGCTTAAATTACTGGTTATGCCAGTTCACTTAAGCAATCAGTATCACTGAAAGATAGGAAAGTCCTTACAGTCCTTTCTGTTGACCCTAGTCATTAATCCCTGATATGACCAAAGAACACACATAGACTGAAAGTATTGGGCTCCTAGAATGGAAAGGAGACCACGGCAGTGGATTTCTGATGATCAGAGTAAGGTTAAAGTTGGAAATGAGACAGTAAGAATATCAGGAAGGTTTCCACGTACTGGTGATATAAAACATAGGACTGCAGCTGTCTCAACAGTTCTGCTGCTGCAAGTCCCAATATTGTGAAAAAAACCCCCACCCCACTCTTATTCTCAGAAAGTAGGAAAGGTGAGAAATTTGCATTTTTTTTGGCACATATTTTGGAAAGCTGAATATTTCTGACTAGAGGATGTTCTGCATTTTTACATTCAGGACGCTCTTGCTTGCTTCCCTCTCATATTCCAAGTGATGGCAATGTATTAATTTTGTAAGAAAACTTACAGAAGAAATTAAACTGCAACACTTTGCTAGGTCATACAGCTTGGTTTTTAAAACCTAGATTTCCCATTATAAGACTAGAGAAGTATATAACACATTTATTTGCACCCATCCTACACAAATGCAAAAATATATTAGAAATCTCACAAGAGATTCAAGAGAAGAGAGGGCCATCAGCACTATGGTAAGCAAATAGGTTAAAAAACTTATTGAGGTATTAAAAAGAGCATAATTAATTTTCTCCTTAAAAATATCTTAACGGGCAAGAGGAGGAACATTAATTTAGCAGAGTTATATCTGTTGGTCAAATATGCCAGGGTAAGGTTTGCTATCTCCAAGGACTTGAATGTGTGTATCATAGCCTTGTGTTTTGGTACTCTTCAAAAACTAGCATGTTCAGGGATTTAGCCCTTTATCTCAGCACTGCTGAATCCATGCCTCAACTAGGCAATATGGAGGAGCTGGAGAAATAAAAATAGTTTACGCATACTTCAGTGTTCTTACGAAGGCTGCTTCTGAGAGTATCTTACTCCAAAACCATTCTCTGACAGACATGCAGACACACTTCTGACATTCTGGGCCTGTCTGCAAGGTTTTAATGGAACTGAAAATCAGCAATTGCATTTATTATGATTTTGTGGTACATGTCTTTTTGTGGGGTGAAGCTGAATTGGGTCGTAAGGCCTCATCTACAATATTAGCACCACATACTGTCCTTTGCACAATTGCAGTTATAACAATGTAGTAAGTCTTTTTGCTGGTATTGGCTGTTCCCTGAGGAGAACCGCATCCTTCTGCTGCTGTTCCCTGAGAAGAGACTGCAGTAGCAGTGACTACTTGAACACAATCACCACACTCTCAACTGTATAGTATTATGTGAGAGACAGCCTAAGAAATTGCCTCAATTTCAAACCAGAAATGCCCTTGAGGAGCAGTGTACCATGATACATCAGTGCTGAAGTGACACACAGAATGGATGTCTTCTATAATGCACTGAGACCTGTAAATGATGGTGGGAAGAGGATACTGTATAAATACCATTTTTTGCTTTGTCTGCTTAAGTATTGCAGACAGTATAAAAAGCAGGAAAAACCCAACCAGTTCTCTAAAAACAGGTCAGTTTGGAGGCTATTTCATAGCCAGGAAAGTTTCATGATAACTGAATCTGTATTAGTCATTTCTACTGGTCAATTACATGGACTATAGTCACAGGTGGATACAAATGCAGACATAGCTTATTTAGGGGTGCTGAACCACAGTTACAGAAAGAGATCTGAGTAAAATACAGTCCCTACAAAAACGGTTACATTTTGTGTAATACTTCGTATGTTTATCAACAGGTTCTAGAGAGAGAATAGAAAGTGAAAAGTATGTTGCAGGTATTACTAATATACCCCATAATGGGCTATAATAATATAATTTCAGGAATTATATCGGGTTGAAAGCCATACCATAATCTGTTGAATTTTAAGATGTAAAAATTAACCAACCATTTATTAAAACACCTCACACTCATTATTGGCTGTGCAAAACAACTTTTGAGTGTAACCTTAATACAGAATGCATATAAATGCTGAGGATAATTATAATGACGTTTCCCCCAAAGGTTAGCTCATTGAAAGAGCAGTTCTTAAGTATTTCATAATTGTAACATTTGAAGCAAGTCTCTAATGTGCTACGTCTCACTGAATTTTAGTTTACACTCTAATGTACTATCTTTGCCTATAAGACATTTCTCAACTAAACAGTATGGCTTGCAGCCCAAAGCCCCAACTTGTTCCTTGAAGTTCATTAGGTGCTCTAGGTTCTTCCTACACAAATGCTTACCACTAGCTCCACAGAACTGACACACCCTTCTTTCTTGGGGCAAGTTCCTTGTACAACCATCAGTAAAGAAGCAGGAAAAAGATGCCTCCAGAATGCAAATAATTAACTTCTGGAATAATTTTACAATGGCAGAATACCATTTTGCCTATCATAGTCTAAAATGACAGAAGATTGAGCCCCTGTGCTTTTCTTTTTACTCTATTAAAGCAGTAGATTTGGAGGTAAGAGGGTATGCGGCTATACATATATAATTCTAATGTGAAGGACAAAAGCAAAAAACAAGTAATAGAAGTACAGAAACTGTGGAACAGTGACAGAACTATTCCAACTCAGGCAGTTTTATACTACCTACCACTTACTTCCTGATGAGGGTGTGGCAACACCAATTCCAAAATTGTATTCTGTGAAATTCTGTGTGATGTCTAAAACCCTGGTTCTGTTGGAGGTTTTTTTATTTCAGTGGGAGAGCCATCTCACACTGAGGACTTTATTGATATATTTGTGCACAATAATGAGAAATATACTTTGAACAGAATAGAACAGAACAGAACAGAATAGAATAGAACAGAATAGAATAGAACAGAACAGTACCAGTTGGAAGGGACCTACACAATGATCATCTGGTCCAATTGCCTGACCACTTCAGGGCTGATCAGAGTGTAATAGTTGTCACACTGATAGTTATCACACTAGCCAAATTGAATTTACATGCAGTAACCCTTTATTCAGGAATTACAGAACTTGAGACAACAAGCGCATGTGCTTTAGGCACTCAGACAGAAACAGACTTTTATACAGTCCTGGAGCTTGGCTGGCACAACAAAAGACCTTTCAAGAGTCGTGGTCCTTGAAGCACATAACGTGCTTTAACACAGCTTTAACACAGTTTGTAGGAAGAGAATTCTGTGATGAACCAGTGATGATGACTATTTGCCAGCAGCAATTCATTTCGAATATCAAGATCTAGTCCATTCATAAAATGTTTGAGTTTCTCAGTGGATTTTAAGTTCTTTGGTCTCCTTTCTTTGGACTATATGCTGTGCGATGCCAGTGGGTGTTAATTTCCCCTGGCCACACCATTTGCCTTATCCTGTTGTTTGACTGCTTCTTTGTCCTCTTTGTTATGTCTAAAGCAGTGTTCCCAGCTCTTAAGGTTATAATACTTCAATAACCAGAAGCTGACCACCAGTGAGATGTTTAGAGTCTTGTGGCCTCCGTTTTCAGCCTGTGCACATATTTTCAAGGTCTCTGGTATTATCCCACACTTAAACTCCACATCATAACAAAAGACACCTGGTACCAAGCTTCAGTTTGCACTGCAAATTCGCACAAGCTGATAACAAGCCTAACAGCCCACCAGTTCTGTGGCCTTGCAAGGCTAGTATTAGGTTTCTGCTAGCAATGGCAGTATCTTTTTTATTGGGCCACCCAGACAACAGTATACAGGCAGTATACCTCCTTGTGATGACAGCAAGAATTTGTTTTCTGTAGATTTTCTCTATTTCATCTCAACATCTGAACTTAAGAGTCCACCCAAATTCTGACTAGCCAAGATTACCAGTATGTTTCCCTTTTGCTCTGTGCAACTTTCTGTTACAAGTTTGAAAGCAAGCCTGTGTATTTTGAATGAGTCTAGATGTGCTAGCAGTTCAGTAAATTGGATTGACTTACCGTGTCACCGGATCTTGTAGAGTTTAAATGACTGTTTAAATGACTTCCACAGGGAAGAAGGGGGAGAATGAGACTGGATAAAGTATTTGGAAGGGGTGTCTGAGATGGTGTGACTGACAACTAGTGAGTAAGGGTAACAGAGGTGGGAAGGGATTCAGAAAGGAAAGGATATAAAGAGAAACTAGGGAATAGTGAGAGAATAAAGAGTGGCACTGGCTGATACTGGGTCAGTGGACTGGGGAGAATGGGGTAAAGAGCTGAGGAGCCCAAGAAGCTGGACTGAAAGGTGTGGGACAGGGGAACTTGAAGGAGACCGGTTTCATGAGAAATGCTGCTGGAAACAGCAGCTGAGGGGACTGTCATGAAACTCAAAGAGCCTTTCCTTAGTGGGATGAGTAATATGAGACAAATTGGACTAGGAATAAGGAGTCTGCATGAGAAAAAGGCAGGAGAAAGACAGTGAAGGATACAGAACAGATGATGTTAAACATCTTTTTCCTAAAAAATCACAAGTGAAGGGCTGTGATCTATTAGAACACATTCAAAATTGGTAAAGATCTTGAATTTAAGCAGAGGACTTCCATCAGCATATTTTCTCCCTTCTTCAGCAGAACTGTCTCTTCTTCTTCAGTTATTTCCTGTACTGAAGGAGCAGAGATCTGTATGTTCCAACCCTGTGTGTATCACTGGGACACACTGCTTTTTGATTTGACAACACACATGGTTAGGGCTATGACACAAAGCACGTGTTCAGATCTATAAAAACCTCAGAAGGTAAGGGGTGCTAGTTTTAAGATTGTTTTTCAGTCATCATCTTTGCCTCTTTTAGCATACTTATAGAATAGTCAGCAAAATATCCCCTGCAAAATGAATCCTGCCCCATGCTGTACTAAGTGTTAGTGGAGGTGACTGTCCTAAAGTCTGTATATCCTGTGGTTTAGAAGATAGTAGGCTGACAGTGATCAAAGATTTAGGGAAGAGAAAAACCGGTCCCTAAATTGAGTCAGTTCTGATTTGCCCTCTATTTGCTGCCGACTTGCTGGGTGATACTGGGCAAATCACTAAAACAAGCTTTTCATGTCTAATTGCCAGTTGGAATTCTTTATCTTATGGCTGGCTTATTCAAGGCATTATGATTTAGTTTACAGAAGTGTTGAATTCTTGCAGCTACAAACCAGTAGGAGAAGTGTGCTGAACCATCAGAACGTAAACACCTGGTTTTTGGCATCTCTAAATTGGCATTGGGAATAAATAGACACTGTCCACTCTAATCTTGCTGTACTTCAGTTGTACTCTGTAGGGCAGAGGAGAGAGGAGTGTACACTCTGTAAATTGAGGGCAAAGAGGGGGAGGAATAATTTTCTTTCACCTTGGTGACAGGTGTGTAAAAGTAAATTATTACTTTAAAAAGACACAAGGGAGAGCCATAGGACAGAAATGAATAAATCTGTTGTCAGAGTGGCAGCTGGGAAAGTATGTGGTGCAGAAAGCCTGGGATGACACACAGAACAGTGAGAATAAACAGAATACTTACAGTCAGGGTCCATGGGCCCAGTAGTCCCAAGTCAGCTTAGCCCAAGGCTGTCAGTCCTGGCTCAGTGGTGCTGTAGGAGTGCTGGTCTACACCTCAGCCTCCTGGCCTGCCTGGCTGACATCACAACTTGTCCTCAGGACCTGCCTCATCACCGCAATCTGTGGTCTGAGGTCATAGCTGAACCCATTTTCAGTTGGTTTGTAGATTTTAGTCACAAGTTCTCACCAATTTGCATTCAGTCCCATTGTGAGAGGCACTTCTTGAATCTGGATCCAGTTCTTTGTCTCCAACAGATCAGAGGGCACAATGAACAACAGCTTCAGGTCCTGATATGCAGTTCAGGCTTCCAGCACCTTGGAAAGAAATCCTTGTGCACTCTTGGAGGTGAAGGTCAATTGGGCCTGCTCTTTATGGACAGATGGTGTTAAATACCTCTATGGAGTGAGCATGGAGGGGAAAGACTGAGATCATACCACCTACCTCAGAAAAGCACCTAGCATTCTTGAGCCAGCTGAAATGCATATGATGGCTGGTAGAGATGAGATAGTCTGAGAAGCTTAAACTAGCCATATTTCTGTCCACCACTCACTCAAAGATACTTGTCAGTGTTGTAAGGCAGTACAAAGTAGCATTCTAGCAGATGTCATTCCCTTGGTCTGCATCTTTAGAGTGCAGTTTGGATTCCTCCTATGTGGCCTTTCAAAATCCTAATATCCCCTGGGAAAAGTAACATACTTAGGTAGAAAACTTGGCAAATAGAAGGCAGGATGTATTTCCTGCTAGCAGTTACCTAATAAATTTACTTTCTTGGGAGGCCAGCATGCATAGTCCCTGCTGTGCCAAATCCTGCTCTTGTCAGTGTTCAACCTGTGCTCCCAAATGTGGGGCAGTACTGATTTTCTCTGACACACTACATATAGCCCTATTTGTTTTACTCCAGCCTGTTGAGAAAGGAGATTCATGAGAAAAGAGCCTCATTTTATTTTTCTTCTACCTTCTTTTGTCTTGTTCTGTGTTCTTACGCTAGAACTTACAGATAGCCCTAGCTGTTTTCCCCTCAACACTTCAATACCTGTAGTGTACTGTGTTCTAGCAGCTGTATTTTATGACACCATGCATCTCACCATAACACCTGGTGCCTGAAAGCCCATATTATCACCTCTGCCTTGGACTTGAAAGGCTAAATGTGGGCAGATGCAGTTCACAGAAAAGAAACAACATATCAAAATAATATGGAGGAACTGCTGAAAGTGGCAATGTAGTTCAAGCGTGATTCCGTGAGAGCTCACAGCTCTGTTTTTATCCTCAGGTCCCTTGTGGAGAAAAGTTGCCTGTTCTACTTGCTCATAGCCTACATGTGTGAGCTTAAAGAGGTGGTGAACAGTGCAGGGACTATGCACGGACTTGTGCATACTTCAGAACTCATGCCCAGCTCCTGTCAGATACATGGCAGGCTCTTCAAGGAGGACGACCTCCATGTACAGAATGACAACCAGCCTTTCCTGGCCCTGATCTAGAAAGTGAAATTCAGGAAAGAAGAAAGATAAATATATTTGCGTATGTCCTCTTACATGGGTGTCTCAGCCAACACACTGGTGGCTACCAGCCATGACATGCTGATGCTCAACAGTCATTCTGGCCCTCTGGCTCAGATGGAAATGATTTTGAGTGACAGGAAGCAAGAATGTGCTCGAAGACTGCTTTCTTTTCCAGAGAAAGGGGACATTAATTGTCTCTATAATGATTTTAGGAGGCCAGAAAGAGGATGTAAGATTTAATGATGAGGGTTTTGCTTATACTTTTGAGCTTACATGTTTTGCATACATGTGGCTGAAACTGACAGAGATGCCATGAAAAGCAGCTCCTAGTGCAACATCAGCAGTTAGTGTCACTGGAGGAATAGCAGACCAGATTACTACCTCAAAGACACCTCAGAGACGTGACATAGAAAACAATTCCTGGGCTGAGGTAGTGCCTATAGGTTTAGTCTTCCACATCATGGTGACCCGTGGAGGAATAGTGTACTCCCTTGGGGATTGTGCTGATGCAAGGAAATAGGTCTCTAACTCTTGCAAGTATGGTAATGAGAGGAAAGAGAACTGGACTCTGACTGGGAAAATAAATATTCCTATGAATGCTACTGCCTTGATCACCATAGGAAAAGAGTCAAGTTAATTTATATTGTGACAAGGCAGCTGAATGGGTGCTTCCCATATGTTCAGATGGTAGATTACTTTGACACTCAGACAGGGAAAGTGCTGCAATACCTCACGTTGCATACTGAATTCAACCATAAACCTGTTGTTGTCTTTTCCACCGGAGAACATCCTGACTGTGCACAGCTCCAAAAAAATTTTTTGGATATCAACTTGCAGAAAAAGAAGTGAGCAAATTCATGAACATTGTTGTGATATTACCAAATACCTGCACTTTACATTTGTTGCATGCACTGTGCTCAGTTGGAGACCACAAGGAGGTCCCTCCTGTATGGAGGCATTGTTTATGCAGATGAAAGATGACCTCAGGAATATTCTCTCAGTCCAAATACCTTCTGACTACACCAGAAAACAGAGAAATGGGAAAATTCTGGTAGATTCTTCAGAAGTTGTTGACTAGTTAGTTTCCCATACAGTCAAACTACCCTTCAAAGTTCTTCTAAAAATTGCAGTTGATTTGGAAAGGTAAAAAGAAAAATCCCTGTCAATAAAGAATGACTTTTCACTTGTACCAAAACCTTCTTTATTTGACTTCCTTACCTTGCAACAGTCTGCAGTAAGTTGTGATTTCTACTCAGCGTGTACTTCAACAATCCCTTTATTTCAAGTAGCTGTCATTCATTTTAGGGTCAATTAAATCAAATTTAAAACACCACACTTTGAAAAATAGCTTACAGCAGAAATAGACTCAGAATTAAAGAGTTATTTGTAGTAGCTTTCTTGCATGAGTTGTTTCTATGTAGCCAGATTCTTCTCATGCATTTCTGGTGAGATATTCATTCTGCACCTCGGGGAATGCTTTTGTGTCTGCAAATCAAATAAAGAAAAGGCCACCTTATTGTTTCTAAGGAAGCCAACAGCAATTTAGTCCATAGAAGAAGTATTAGATTCTCTGCCAGTATTTCAATTAAATTTACTATATTAGGAGTTGCAGAAGTTCCACTATCAGTGATACTATGAAGGACTCATAGAGTGTAGTGTGAAGAAGGAGCCTCGGGAGTCCAATCTGTAGAACAAAGGTATAATAGAGATTGTCCAGAAAACTTCATGGAAAACAATTTAGTGAATGAATTTTTTTACATACTATGGAAGGGAAATTTTTCACTGAATACTTCTTACAGTGTTGGGGGAATTTACAATTTCTGCTGTAAATTAAATAGGTCCCTTCAGCTATGTCAGAGAAGATGAGGGTGAGGTCATAGAATGGAAAGATAGGGGCTTAATACCTGCACAGTGGCCATCAGTTTGATCAGACATGCTAGGAAGCTATCCTCTGTGGAAAACTATTTTTTCTCTCAGGTCAGTTCTGTCAGACACGTTGACAAGTCTTTCTTTGGATGGAAGAACTTGACATGCAGGGCATTCTAAAAGGACAAGAAATTATGAAGTCAAACATACATATCACTGTTTTGCGGAATTAGGACTTCTGTGTTATCTTTCACTAGTGAAGAATTCAAAAGGTTTTTCTGTGAACTTGTTCTTCTTCCTTATGAAACTCTCTTCCTTATGAAACTCTCCCAATTGCCATGACCTTTCAGAGATGATTGAGTGGCCTCACAATGACATCAGTCAACTTCCTTGTTAGCAGGGACACTATAGGAGAGTAGATTAAACAAATTTAATAGGCCAGGGATTTGGGGCTTCTTACAGCTTCAGCTGTTCTACATGGTAAGATTTTTTTTCCTCCTGGTAATGAGCCCTTAACCCAAAAGCCGAATCATTTAGCTGACTTGCAAATATGTTCCAGAAATGCCCGCAAATAGGTAATTTTTTCTTCGGTCTCTACATATTACTTCTTCTTCCTGATAGTTAATGGGTTTTGTACCAAGAACTAAAACGGACCCTTTAAGCACATTCTCTCTTGTTATTTATTTCATATAGCTCTCTAATAACAGCACAAAAATGTTGACCCTCACCATCTTTATGGAAATGTAACATGCTATGAGAGTAGCTTTTCTCTGTGCATTTCCTCTGATTTTGCCTCCTCCTTTCAGAAAAGCAGATGCTTTTAAGAAAACAGATGGCAATGGCATCAAAAAGCCAGTCCTAGTTTTCCCTTTGCTTCTAAGGAAATATGATCCATGGGGAACCACATGATATTGTTTCACTATCAGAAAGACACCTATCTCTATACTGGATTTGTATGCACCTGAATCAGACACTCCACCTTGGATTATGAATAAATTTGGACCACCTTATTAGGTCTGCTGTAAGCAAATGATCCTACCCTTCAGGAATCCCAAGGCTCTGCAACTAGAGAAAAACTCTGGAGCAAGGAAGACTTACCCTGGGTGGCGGAGGACCAGTTTAGGGAGCACTTAAACAAACGACATACATAAGTCCCTGAGGCCTGACGGGTTGCACCCATGAGTGCAAAGCTGACTGATGTCATTGAGAGGCCACTCTTGATAATGTTTGAAACGCCACAGCAATTGGGAGTGTTCATCAAGACTGGAAGAGTGCAAGCATCACACCTGTCTTCCAGAATGGCAAAAAGGAAGATCAAGGGAATGACAGGCTAAGCAGCTTCATGTGAATCCGTGGGAAGGTGATGGAGCAACTAATCCTGGACACCATTTCCGACCTCAGGAAGGACAAGAAAGTGATCAGGAGTAGTCAGCATGGATTTACAAAGGGAAAGTCATGCTGATAACCTTCCACAGTGAGCTGACTAGCTTGTTGGACGAGTGGAGAGCAGTGGGATGTTGTTTACCTTGGCTTTAGTAGGGCTTTTAACACTGTCTTCCACAACATCCTGGTAGACAAGCTGACAAAGTATGGGTTAAATAAATGGACAGTGAGGTGAATTGAAAACTGGCTGAACAACCAGGCCCAGAGGTTCTGGTATGTGGAAGCAAGTCATTAGTGGTATACCTCAGGGTATACCACAGGGATTGATACTGTGGCCAATACTGTTTACCTTCTTCATTAATGACCTGGATGATGGGGCAGAGTGCTGCTTCAGCAAGTTCACAGATGATACAAAACCAGAAGGAGGGGCTGTTACACGAGAGGGTTGTGCTGCCACTTAGAGGGACCTTGATAGGCTGGCAAATTGGGCAGAGAGGAATCTCATGAAGTTCAAAATGGGAAATGCAAAGTCTTACTTTGGTGTAAGAGTAACTCCAGGCATCAGTACATGCTGGGGGCTGAGCTGCTGGAGACTAGCTCTGCAAAGAAGGACTTTGGGGACCTTGGTGATGAGAAGCTGACCATCCACCAGCAATATGCCCTCACGATGAAGAAGGCCAACATGACCCTCGGCTGCACGAGGAAGACCATTGCCAGCACGTCAAGGAAAGTGATCCTTCCTCTGTACTCAGCACATCTGGAGTGCTGAATCCAGTTTTGGGCCCACAGTATAAGAAAGACATGGACATACTGGAAAAAGTCCAGGGGAGGACCACAAAGATGATTAAGGGACTGAAGCATCTTTCATATAAGGAGAGGCAGAGAGCTGGGACTGTTTAGCCTGGAGAAGTGATGGCTTAGGGGGATCTTATCAATGTGTATAAATACTTGATGGGAGAAAATGAAGAAGAGGGAGCCAGGCTCTTTTCAGTAGTGCCCAGTGACAGGACAGCAGCCAATGGACACAAAAATAAAAAAAAAAAAAAAAGAAAAGAAATTCAATCTGAACAAAAGAAAACACTTTTTTACTGTGAGGGTGGTCAAACACTGGAACAGGTTGTCCAGAGAGGTTGTGCAGTCTTAATCTGTGAAGAATACTCAAAACCAGACTGGAGACAGTCTGGGAAGCTTGCTCTTGCTGACCCTGCTTGAGCAAGCAGGTTGGATTAACCAGCCTAAGCAATTCTGTGACTCAACCTGCCACTTCTTTTGGTAAAAAATTCACGCTTAATGTCTAATTCCTCATAAAAAACTCTACATTACATTCTCTTCTCTGGATTCTTTAGCCCCACTGAATACATTCAAAATGCGGTTTCACAATCTCATGTTCCCAAGACTTTAACTTCATGGTATTGCTTCTTCTGTAATTCATATTGAGTATCTTGTTCCCATATTTGCAAACCTCCCTCTTTATACCACTCCTCCCTGATCTGTTGTCATATTACGTCCTACTGCTCTGCTCTGACAGTCTGTCCCTGTGCTCTGTTCATCTCTGTGCAGATCTGCGCTTCCCTTAGGCATGGAACAATCTCTATCCTCTGCTTATTCAGATTTTACTTGAATACCAAGCCCTGTAATGATACAGCTGATACAGCTGTAACAGCAACAAAAAGTAGCAGCAGTGCACCACATGTTTATTAGTTGTAGGTACATTTCTTACTTTACCTTCTACTTCTGGGTGTTCTTTGAAAAGCAGCTGCAGCTCATATCTTGGGACGTTTGTGTTTAACATAGCAGACACTACCAGCAGCATCTCCTCTTTACTCCATCCAGTTAAATTCTCATGGCAACAAATCAGCATGGTTGTCGTGGTTTAACCCCACGCAGCCGCTCGCTCACCCCCCCTCCGGTGGGATC
>NW_009232997.1:14604-17956 GCF_000690835.1 Fulmarus glacialis
GTGGGCGAGCCCCCCCACACACCTGGTTTTTATACTGAGCATGATGTCACATGGTATAGAATACCCCATCGGCCAGCTGGGTCCGCCACCCCGGCTGTGCTCCCCCCGGGTGCAAGCACCACCTAGCAACAGCCAAAGCATCAATGGGCCATCAACGCTCCTTTCATACCAAACCCAAAACACAGCACACCCCCCAAGCTACTGGGAAGAAAGTTAACTCTGTCCCAGCCGGGACCTGGACAATGGTAAACTGAAAGCAGTGTTGGCTTGCTGTGGTACTGGAGGCCTTGCAGCAGAAGACACATGTTTGTCAATTTGCATATGAAGTAAGGGCAAGACTCTTCAAGCCCTCTCACCTAGCTGGTGAGTCAGTGCTTCCCAAGGCGTCTCTCTCATGAAACAAGTGCCTACCTTCTGGAGATGAGAACTACATATATTTAAAGGCTAGTCTCTCTTGGGTGTTCTAGCAATAAAGTTGTGTCTCCAGTTTGATTGCCTGAACGTGTGAATTGCTCTCTGCTCTTCCAAGGTAGGCAGAGCGGGCAGCTAGCTTATTCAAGCTGTTAATGTCAATATGAGTTGTAGACCCTGGCTTAGCTTTAATTCCCGTCCTGCCAAAACAAGGTGAACAGCTGCAGCATGCGTATGTAGTGCAGATGGGCTTAAATTCAAGGAGAGTGAAGTGTAAGCATGTTTTCTTTGTGGGCTTTAGTCTTCATAAACCTACTTAGTAGAACTGTTAGTTGTAGCTGAAACCACCTAAGTCAGTGTATGTGCAGTGATTTCTACAAATATGCTTTGGGGGAGCTTCCAGATTGATGTTAGGTGATGCGCAGGGTAGCTGCTGTGGAGCAGACAGATGCTGTTAGCTTTATGTGCTTCCCAAACCAGTTCTTTTTGGCTCCTGTAACTTGCAGAGGAGTAGCAATCAGACAAAGTAGCTACCATCTTTCGGATATAGGAGTCTTATAGATTATAAGATTATAAAATGCGAGGTTCTCATAACTGAAAAGCTAGTTTTTTCTGACTTCTGTCTATCGCTTGAAGGTCCCTAGCCATCAGCAGGTTGAAGGAACCTCTTAACTGATTTCAGTGGACCTGGACCAGACCTAGTCATTATGTGCTCTTGCCTTCTAATTGCCGTTAACTGTTGGCTCTTGCGCAATGAGGTTCTAATTAGAGAGATTTCCTGAGATATGGTTCATGTCCAGATGTCAGTTGTACAATGTCTTTCTCATCTGCATGCTTCCAGAGAGTTGGAAGGACTTGCATTTAAATTTTCTGCTCTGGAAACCTCTGTTCTACTAAATATTTAATTTCTTAAACAAAAAACATTCTGAAGGAGCCAGTAAAAATCCCACCACTCTGTTGCAATGATTTCCTTAATGTTCGAAGTGCAGAACTGCAATCCCGTATTTTTGTAAATGCTTGAAAACTTCTTTTTAAACTACTTTAAAAATAGATCTCAGTACATTTAGAAATGGGAATTATATGTCATCCTCTTTCAAAGAATGGAGAGAAACAGAACCATCCTGAAAGTCTTTTGTAGTCTGACTGCCTTTTAGTCTTTCCATGAAGGTTACTCATGTAATACACCTCTAATAAACTCTTCTCCTCAGTGTGACATATCAACAAACCACTATGGATGGATTACAAAGGGTACTACTCTTACGTTCTGCAGTGGTGTCTAAGCAGTGACATCTGGCTTAAAAAAGGAGGTATCTTGACTTCTTTTGCAGGGTAAGAAAGCAGGAAAAAAATAATAGCTTTGCTAGTGCAAAAGTATTTGATGGTGCACCTGAATTACAGATCGCATAAAAATTTTGGAATTCATCATCAAAACAGATCTAATGACTCACTGTATTTTCCTTTGCACCTAAAGCCAACAACATTGTTACCCATTCTGATGGAACACAGATAACAATTTTCTTGGGCTGTTTACAAACTTGTAATTCTGCTTATATTTCATATGCCTTTGTCCTTATTTAAAACAAGCAAGTAACCAGATTTGCTTTTCATTTTAAATCACAATATCCTATTTGTGTTTATGGCATTAAGTCATCAGAAATCTCCCACAGGGCTAAGAGGCAGTGGAAGAGCAGAAGAGGAAGTAGCTAGGTTGTCATCCAAAATTCACTATTCACAGTTAAAGGGAAGCAGTGAGATATTCCACTTTTGTTTACATATAAGGAAAGAAGAGTGATGAAAATGCACAGGAGTGTGTTGTTTAAAGAAATTGTGGGACAAAGTCAGCAAGTTTTTGTGAGAGCATGGCATACACTAAATGATGATGTTTCATTTTTATAGTCCCCTATTGTGAATTATGGGCCTGCTTACTGCTGTTATTCTTAATTCTTTAGTTTTCCTGTGGCTGCTGGAGATTATTTAAAATAAAAAACCTTGCTGTGTTTCTCCTAGAAGACAGAATTCAGCAAAGTCCAGCCTCCTACCATGCTAGATTCTGAGTTTTCACGGGAGAAACCCGGCACATGCTTTAATTGACTAAGTGAAGTGAAGGGAGCTTTCTGTCGTATGGCATGAGTTTGCTTGCTCTTTTTTCCCTGACAAATGATGTTGACAGTGGCAAAGAAAGTGTAACTCAACGTGCAGTTTATCTCACACTATTAAATCCACATAAGAAACAACTGACTTCCAGAGTTACACTTTTCTCTGAATTTGGCCGCTTTCTGAAGCATGTTTGAATGGGATTATAACATTAAGTCTGGATGGCATACCTCTAATACACCACAAAACATACACAGAGTCTCATACGCAATGTGTAAGTGGAGTTCAAGTACCTCTTGCAGCAACTGCACTAGCTTAAGAGCTGCTGGTGTAATTTTCTCATTTCTACATCATTATTTTTTCCTCCCCTTACTCTCTGCTGTGCCGATAAACTATTTGCAGATCTGTATGATAAACCAGATACAGAAACTGATCAAGTAACTTTGTCAAAAAATTGTGTGTATCAGAAAACGTTGCCTTTCAAATAAACATTTTTGTCATTATATAGCCAATATAATACATGGTACTTTAAATTACACTAATTTAAGCTTCCCAATACCAGACAGAAAACACACAAAATCACAATAGAAAACAACTGATGTGTTTATTGACTTATTCTGCAGGTTCAGATTTGTCTCCCAGATGCCGACGGCTCGATGTTGTGTTGGCACTGGCTTTTACACTGGATCACTCTTGTCTGCACTAGGCTCAAGAGGCGCGCCTGTCCGTCGGCAGGAAGACAGCGCAGCTTTACTTAACGGGATGGTCTGACAGAAATGCAACAGAGAGTCAGTCCCTGCCGCAGACCAAACGCTGGTCGCTGCCTGACGCGGGAGCAGCGGCCTGT
>NW_009232998.1:0-1661 GCF_000690835.1 Fulmarus glacialis
CAGGGCGGCAGGGGAGAGGACGAGAGCAGACGTTACACCTCCGGGAGGACGGTGCCCGCTCCTCCCTTCCTCCTCCCCGCCGAGCGGCACTGCCCTCTCCCACGCCAGCTGTCCTGGGGGGTCCTGCTCGCCTTGCTGGGCGGACCCCGGTGCCCGGGTGGGATGTGCGTGGGGGTTTGAGGGGCCCGAGGTGACCCTACCTCCGATGGGGGCAGCGAAGCAGCAGCCAACACCGACGGCGCAGGCGGCCGCCAGCATTTCGATGTTCCTCGCTTCGTTCTGTGGGTAAGCCGGGGGTGGGCAGGCACTGCCCCTCCCCATCCCGGGTGGCGCCAAGCCTGCTGGGGGGCACAGGCAGAGCCCCCCTTGGGCCAGCCCACCCTGCTTACCTCGTAGATGCCCCCAAAAAGGGAGAGAAAGCGGCTGAGCAGGGCCGCGCACATGCTGGCGATGTGGACGAAGGGACCCTGCAGGGACAGCAGGGGGGGCTGAGGACAGTGCCCCCCCGGCCCCCTGCCCACCCTGCTCCGGGCACTGCCCTCACCTCCTTGCCCAGGGGCATGCCGCTGCCCAGGGCACACGTCAGCCCGATCACCTTGGCCACGAAGGTCTTGAGGGTGAGGTACTCCTTCAGCACGACACCCCGCAGGATGGTCTTCATCTCGGGGATCCCCGAGCCTGGCACCATGGGGACAGCCCTGACCCACGGCCATGGGGGAGGGACACTGGGGAGCCCCTGCCCCATAGTTCTGGGGGGGATCTCTGACACTCTGCCATCCCCCACTGCCATAGGGACACCCCAGAGACCTCTTCCCACAGTAGAGTGTGCAGGAGCACCCCCTTGGCCATGTAGGGACACTCCAACCCATAACCCTGTGGGGACACAAGTGCCATAGCCCATAGGACACCCTCTGAAGACCAGGCCATGGCCTTAGGAAGACCTCCAGGACCCCAACCCCATAGCCCAGGAGGACGTCCACCCCCTCGCTCCCATGAGATCCTCCGAAGATCAACCCATAGCTCTTGGAAGAACCCAAGGAATCCCAGCCCCATAGCCCAGGAGGACATCCACCCCATAGCCCCCAGGAGACCCTCTGAAGACCATCCCATAGCTCTTGGAAGACCCTCAGGACTGCCAACCCCATATCCCAGGAGGACACTCATGCAGCTCCCAACCCACAACCCCAGGGAGGGGACACCCCGATAGTGCGCAGGCAGCCCCCCTGGTGCCCTACCCACGGCCTGGGGGGCGAGGATCTGGGTGAAGCCAGCTGAGAAGGTGATGAGCACGGTGGGGTAGGTGACCCAGGCCAGGTACTGCAGCAGCACATTGGTGTCCAGGCCCCCGTACATCCACTTCTGGGCTGCGGGCACAGCCGGTGAGGCAGGTCATGGGTGGCAAGGGGCACGGCACAGCCCTGTGGCACAGCCACCTCCTTCCCCCCCGGGGAGCCCACCGGTGCCCACTCACCTTGGAGACAGGTGGCGATGGCGAAGTCCATGGCCCAGCTGACCAGCGCCATGACCAGCCCCAAGAGGATGAGAAAGACCCAGTCCTCGCCCACCTTGGAGATGAGGAACCGCTGGCACTGCAAGGCACAGACTGCGGGCACAAGGGTAGGCTCAGGGCCGGGCGCCCCGGGGATGGGCACACCGGGGTG
>NW_009232999.1:0-33232 GCF_000690835.1 Fulmarus glacialis
CTGGCCCCGACACCTCGGGGGTGAAGGCCAGGGAAGAGCTGTCTCACCCTGTTGCTGAGTCCTCAGCTCTCATGGACAAATAAGAAGGGTTTTTCTGTAAAAAGAAGCAAAAAGGCTCTGTTCCTCGCCCTTTCCCATTGCAGGGAGATGCGGAGAGTCCTAGAGCAGGAAAGACCCTGCCTTTTTCCCACATTTCTTAGGCTGGTTTTGTGGGTTGGGGTGAGACAGCTCATGAGTTTCAATGCCAGGGCCTGGCAGCAGGGACTTGTGGGCATTCCCCGTGCTCACAGCTCAGGCGAAAGCGTTGCGGAGCCGGCCGGGGCAGGACAGCGCTGGCAGAGCAGGTGCCATGTTAGCTCAGCTTTCAGTGTGTCATTAATAATGGATTTTGTGTCACACCCCAGAAGAGTCCCAGGACCGTTCACAAAAAGGGGCCGTATTCTGCTGTCCTCTCCCAGACTGGCAGCTCCCTTGAAGTTGCTGTGCTTGCTTGTATGAGCGGGATTAGGTGGATTTGTCCCCAAATAAACAGAACTCGGGATGGTTTTCTAAAAGGGGTAATGTTGATTCATTGTGCTATAAAGAATCTAAGCAGAGGCAGGCGATGAGCTGGAGCCATTCCTTCTCTACCACGCTTTATGAGCCATGAATATTTTGATTCCTTTGGTGTCATTGTTTTTGCATATCTGTCTCTATGTCTGGTGTAATCCTCTGAACATAATTTTTTTTTTTTTTCAAGCTTTGTGCGCGCCATTAGCAGCTAGTGGTTGCACACAGTGTGAAGGCAGAGTCCTGAAGGCATTTATCAGGTTGTGTTCAAGTGTCTCGGCTCTACGGCACCAGGAATTAAGTTCCTGTAGTAACTCTGTCAGCTGTAAAGCCCAAAGCAGTGGATAGGGTGTAGTATTGTGTGTTTGCATTTTTTTTTTAATACGATGTTCCGAGATTAAAAGCACCACACACCAGCACCGGCTCTTTTAGCTGAGCCTAACTTTCATGACTGTTTGATAAACCATCCCTGTTATTTATGCTGTTAGTATGATCAAACTATACAGAAAATATCTCAGCAGAGATGCATTCTTGTTTTGGAGAGGTAAAACTCTAGAGGAAGCCTTAAATTCTTCGCAGAAATCTAATTTTATTGTGGAGTGTGCAGAAGGAAATAATTTGTATCGTACTGACTAATCCGTACATCCCCTGAACTAAAACATTTGGTTAACCTTGCTATACTGTTTGTGTGGGTTAAAAATACAATCTACGTCTTGCGAGTGTCTACTCACCTGGACATAACGGCAGGCAGTAAAAATGCTTGTGTAAGGGCAAGGGCTTACACTGGTGAGTGAGAATGGCAAAGCAAGGACCTGCCCTGCAGACTTGATAGGAGACGGTTTAGGATGGCATTACAGACATCTCTTCTGTACTAGCCGTGGGAAAACCCTCTACAGAAACCGGAGACACAGATATATTTTAATATTAAGATGCTAATTTTTATTCTCAGTAAAGCAGGTTGTGTGCTGCTTAGATTTTCTTCTAGCTAACAGGTCGGTAATGTTTCTCCATTTCAAATGTTTGTGTGAAAAGAAACTTTAATAAAAAGGGCTGGGAAAAAAAAAAAGAGTTTAGCTGAATGATTTTGTTTTGGCAACTTGTTCAATAGTGGCAGCTTTGAAATTGCCAAAGCTCGACTTTGAAATGGTTGAATGGGCGATACGTGAAGTTACTTCTGAGGGAGACGCAGCCCGCACGTTGGGGAGTCATTCCTGTGCACGCTGGGCAAGGCAGCCCGACCTGGGACAGCTGGGAAACTCCGGGGGGGGGAAAGTCACCGGCGGGCCTGCCGGCTGGAAGGAGGCAGGGGAAGGTGGAGAGGCTTAATGGCCGAGGAGCATAAAGGATACGTGCAGAATCGGGCTATTCCCATGGTTTTGTACTTTTTCAGAGCATCGTATAATCCTGGTTTGGGCCTGTGGTCGTCCTGGAGATACAAAATGGCTCTTAGGCGGGGGTTTTTTTGGGCAGTTGGCATGGCGGGTCCTGCCGGCTGGAAGGAGGCAGGGGAAGGTGGAGAGGCTTAATGGCCGAGGAGCATAAAGGATACGTGCAGAATCGGGCTATTCCCATGGTTTTGTACTTTTTCAGAGCATCGTATAATCCTGGTTTGGGCCTGTGGTCGTCCTGGAGATACAAAATGGCTCTTAGGCGGGGGTTTTTTTGGGCAGTTGGCATGGCGGAGCAAGGGGCTCTGGGCAGAGATCCCAAAGCTTTTGAGGAGGCTGTGCCCTACCTGGCTTCCAGCGTCTCCATCTCCAGTGTTCGGGCAGAAACTGGCCTGTGGGCAGGAAAAAAGTGGAACATCAGCAGGGTTTCGTATGAGGGGTGGAAGTGTTTTGCTCTGCAGCCGGTGCCGAGGGCTGTGCTGGGGCAGGTGCGGGGTTGTCACCGCTCCCCGGGCTTCAGAGGGAGCGGAATGGGGTTTTGGGGCAAAAGTGAGTGTTGTGCTTTATTCACAGGCTGGGACGTGGCCTTTAGCTGGCAGGGTCACAGCAGGGTAGAAAACGACAGGATTTTGGTTTCTGCTAGCCATGGCCACGGCATATTCTCGTACGCCACGGAGAATAACCGCTTTGGAGAATATAGCTACAGCCAGAAAGGCTCGAGAGGCAGTGAATCAGCATATAGTATTTGCTTTAAATAAAATTACCAACTTATTTATCTCTTCTTTAAATTCCTCCCAGTTTCACTAAGACGTTATTCCAGTGCAAAATCTTGTGTTTGTTTTTTTTTTTCTTTCAAGTATTTTTATCGCTTTCTGTAGTTTACATAGCATAATTCTTTTACTGTTTTGGGCAAGAAGATGATGTTGTTCTTTTTGTTTGCTTTTTTGCCTTATTTTCATTTGTTTTGTGTTTGGTTTTTTACCTGTGTTAGTAGAACGCAGTTGAATTTAGGGTTTCCACCACTTCACTGTGTTCTTACTGAAAATAAACATTTCTTTTGTTTACATTTAGCACCCCATTGAATCCATGGACTTGAGCTTCTCAGTAATTATTGATAACCTCAAGAAAAAAGTAAAACTTGTGCTGAGATTGGTGAGAGAAACTCAGTCTTAACTGTAGGAAAAATCTGAATTTGGACTCAAATACTATCTTTAATTAAGAGAAAAAAAATCTCTGTGCAGCAGATTATGTGACTGAAGTTCCTCGGGTGCATGTAGAGTTTGCAAGGGCTGGACTCTGGTTGCTCACTGGTGCAAGGGCTTCTGGTGCTGAGGAAGGCAGATGTTCCCCAGAAAACTCATTTTCCCATAATATTTATTTTTACTAAAAAGAAGATTCTGCAGGAACTTGCTGAAATTGTCAATCACAAATACTTAAAAATCACATGCTGGGCACCCCTGAAACAGACTTGCTTAATTTGACAAGACTCAGAAAGAAAAAGAAAGTGGATATTTTTTTTTTTTCCTTTTTCTCCTATTTTTTTCAGTGCTGTGAGTCTCACTGGCCAGATTTTATTTTGCCTTTTTTTTTTGGTGACAGCTGAAAGGCCAAAGGGGCATATACTTGTGTTTTAAAGGGGAGCTCGAGTTTTCATGTAATTGCCCGATTCTGGAGCTTGACTTACATTTTTAAAAAAGAGGCTGTTGATAATATTGTAAGAATTGGCAATACTGCAGCAGTAAAATATATGTTTAATTTTTCATGTTGGCCTGCAGAAGTATTTTAAAATAATGCAGTACGTGGAGTGATTTACTTTAATAACTTTGCACCACTCATTTCGTTTTCAAAATGAGATACCAATGTGACGTTGCAATCTGCTACTTTTTTCCTGTTTCCTTTTTGTTCTTTGCTGATGTGGAAGGAGAAGGCAGGCAAAGGACCAAAGGAGTTGAAACTGCGCCTTGAAGATACTCCCTGTACCTTCAGGAGGATGCTGGGCTGAGATTAAAATAAAAACACTCTGTTGGTGCTCACTTTATGTTGCTGAGGACTTGATTTCAGAGGCGTTCCCTGACCCTTTCAAAAATCTCAGGTTGGAGATGTTTTAAAAAAACAAAAGGAAAAGAAAATAAATAAAAAAAGACCTGCATAGCCATAAGTTCCTTTTTGAAATTACAAGCTGACACAGGGCATTTAAGAAATATTTAAGAATTTGAGAAGGAACTTACTGGGCCCATGGAAACCTATAAGTGATTTCAGCGGGACCTGCACTGGGTCCCTAGCTGTACGGCTGAGCTCTGCAAGCCTGCCCTTGCAGCCAGGGTTTCCCTGTATGTTTAATATACCAGAACGGACCATGTAAGCTATATCATGATGTCTGTAATCAGAGGACAGAGAAGAATACGGTGGGGTCACATCTGCATCTGCTAAGTATAATAGTCCCAATTTCAGGCTGTGGCCTCTTGATCAGCTTTTTAGAAATTTATAACACAAACTTGAGCAACTGCAGTATTAAAGCAAAATTCTTTGTTATCATTTAATTTTCATCCAAGTTAGGGAAAAAACTATTCTAGTGAGAACAATAGTTTACATCAGCATCATAGTTTTATCACACTTGTATTTCTAGATTTCTTTATTTTACCGTAGGTTAAGAAAGTTTCCTTCCGGATTGACAATAAATTGCAGTGAAAGAATTAAGCCAGCATAAATGCCCCCTACAAAGTTTAAAATCACATATGCATCAGTGAGACGATAATGTCCTGAAAATACGTTTTCTTCTTTTCAGTAATTTTCTGTTCTTAATCTCGGACAGTCTTTTACATAAAAGCTAGTCGTCAGCGCCGCAGCGCGAGTAAATCGCGGCCGGCAGAGAAGCTGACGCAAGGAAGGGGCATCGGAGAAATACTGCATTTCATAAACACAATCACTAGAGCATTAGGAGAGCAAACATGTGGTTTCATGAACATAGTTATAAATATTTAAACATGCAAAATGAAAATGTTACTAAATGTCTGGTTTTCATTATCTTTCGATGAACATTTTCATTCTTGGAAGCATTGCTAGCTGTCTGCAGAAAATGATCACCACCCCCCTCCCCAGAATGAATGATGCGTAATGCGAAAACGTGTTAAAATGCACAGTTGTTTGTAATATCTTCTAGCAAAGTGGAAGACATTCTACCAAATTTGGTATTCTACTGAATCGCAAAGTATTCTTGCCCAACAAACAGGCAACCATCCTGCTTCTGTCAGCAACTTGCTTGCTAGATGTTATGAAAAATCTAAGGATGGTTTGGAAAATATAAGATGTCACTCAGCGTGCTTGGAGTCGTGTCCTGCCATCCTTTCTCCGGCAAAATTCCTACAGAAGTCAACGAAAGATGCGGCTGCTGATTTTATCATTATTAACGTATTATTTTGAAGTGTCAACAAGTGTTGAAGTGTTCTGTGTGCCTCTGTGGAAGGGTTGGGAGGCTGCAGTAGGAAGTTTGGGGTGGGAAGCCTGGGGTCTGCCCTTGGCCGGGCTCTCGTGGCGGGTGTGAGGCTGCGCCTTTAAATACGAGGGTAGCGGGCAGCGTCGGATACGGGTTGTGCAATTTAGCTTGCGTGAGTGGAGGCCTGTGAGAAAGCAGAGGCCACGCTGTGCATCACTGTTCATAATAAGGCAGGTGTCTGATTCCTCGGATCCAGCGTAGTCAGCCGTCTCTCTTGGCTTCGGTTCTCCCCCATCAGTGCATCCCCGCAACGCTCTGACTGTGCCGCGTATGTCATGAAAGAAGATGCCAAATGATTTATTTATTTATTTATTTGAGTGCACCAGGAAACCCATTTTATATTAGTCACATATTTAATCTTGACTGTCGTGAGTTTCTGCCGCGCTCGGTAGAGGCACGGCATCCCGTGCGCTGGCACACAGGCACGCACGCGCGTGCTGTTTACTATTCCTCCTGCAGTTGCTCCCACCAATAAATCTGCACTTGCTGTAGCCAGGATGGAAATCTTTAAGACAAAGGACTTGAATGGGCAGTTTTTTATTGCTGTGATAGAGTAGAAGGCCCCAAGCTGGGGGCTGGTGCATGCATGAATGCTGCCCCCCTTGGCTTGGTACAGTCTCCTATAGCACTATACCAGTACCAGAGACTCTGAAAGGGAGAGGGCCCCAAGGCTGGTATTTCCCCATTTCGATTCTTGCTCCTGTGACTGCAGCAAATCCCAAAGAAACGATGGCTGAGAAGTAAACTTGGAGAAGAGCGTGGAAGGGCAGGCTGTCGGGTAAAGCAGGGGATGCCTGGGAGGGCAGCACAAAAACGTGGGAATGAGGAAGGGAGGAACAAAAGAGATGTGGGTTGGCGAAGGAGGAATAGGGGAGTGAAAGGAGGCCAGGCTGGTGCAGCAGCGAGGAGCTGCTCCTTGTCCCTGTGTGTGAATACACCCAGCTGAGCCTTTTGCATTTGCAGGCTGCTCAGGCAGAGCCCCCACAAAAGTGTGTGAGTCTCTGGAGACGTGCACAGGATTTGCCCTGTGGGAAGCAGCGTGCGGTGCTTGGGGTGAGGTACCCTCCACGCTACGCAAGTTTTGGCTCCCACGATAAAGCTGTGCGCGGCTATCGGCCGGGTGCAGTGCGTGGGCATCTCCAGAGCTGTGGGACGTGGCCGGTGATGGAGCCTGTTGGCAATCCAGACCTGAGCTGCGAGGGGGAAGGATCGAGCTGGCTTCCTGCAGGCAGCTTCGTGCCCACCGGGCTCGGGACCAGAGGGACCCTCGGGGAGCTGTTGTCGCCCTCCTGCTCCCCCACGCTCCCCTCTGTTCTTGGAAGCCACAGCCCGGGTTCTGCTGCGGCGGAGGGACTGGGGCTGGTTTCTCAGCAGCAGGCGCAATGGTGCTGCTCTCTATCCGCTTACGTCAATGCAGACCTTTCCACGGACTCCAGTCTGGGTTGGATCAAGCCTTGCATGATTGTGGCCCTTGTGCATTTCAAAACTGTGTTAATCTATATCTGGATCCCAATGGGGGCACTCGGGATGAGCCGAGCTCAAACAATCCTTGGCAGGAGGGACAGACTGGAGTTGGCAAGGATTTTTGTCCCATTATTGGTTACTCAGAGGAAGGAATGTACGCACCATTTTAATATATGACAACTTGAGGTCTGTCATCTTCAGCATATTAGAAAAGCCTCATTTTTAACAAATCCCAGAGTGTTTACTAGGCATTGCGCTGCAGCTGGATTGAGGCTGCACGCTGGCCCTGGGCAGAGGCATGGGGCCTTCCCTCCGTCTCGTTAGGCACTGAGCGACTTCTCCCGCTGCTGGGTTGGCCCCGTGGGTGCCAGTGGGAGACCCCGAGGCTGCTCACCTCTCGCTCCCACTCTGCCTCCGTCAGCAGGGGAGATGGAAATCTCAGGGCAGAAAAAAGCTGTAGCCGCGTAGCCCGTGGAGCAAACCACACTGAAAGCTTCTCCTGACTAGTTAAATCTGCCTGCGTGTTCTCAGCAAGTTTAGCCATGGGGGTTATTTACCAAGCTCAGAGGAGACTTGTCTCTCTGCAGTAAAATCTTCAAAATATGTCCCAAAGACCCTGAGAGAGATTTTACACTCTCTCGGTCAGTTTGCTATTTCCTCGAGTGAAAAATCCAGACGGGTGCTTCTGTTGAAAATTGGCTTGTATAAAGTCACCCTCTCTGCTTTCTCGCTCTGGGTTTCTAAAGTGTGAAAATTCAACCTCGTAAAGATTTTTCAACAAGATTATTTAGGCTTGTTGCATCAAGACCAAGAAATTCTGTCCAGATAACCTAGAAATGGCTAGGAAGGATGGAGGAAATGCGTTTGGGTTTTTTTTTTTTGCTTTGTTTTGGTTTTGTTTTGGAGGGGAGAAGAGTTTTGAAAATAGCTTTCTCTATTTTTACCAAGCATTATTTGTATTTTTATCAACCAACAAACCACCTGACTACTTAGCAAACCGTTCCCTTCAACAACATCCCCATAAAGAGAAAGCTGAAATAATCAGCACAAGGAATAGGTGTCAGCCTTAGACGACTATGTTTCTGGGTAATGTAATGCCATTTTAATATCTTGCTTTTAATGCAGCTCAGAGAACGGTTTGATGGACAAGGCACTGAAGCTCACGAGCCTGAGTTCAGTTGTTAGGGGTATGTCAGAAATTATTTTTCACAGACAACTGTAGTTGGAGTGTCAGCTCCCATTAAGTATATTAGGGCCTCTGAGGTTCAGCGCTAGCACACCATATTTTGTAGCCTTTGGTTTGCTTCTGTGGTGACAAAACCAGAAGGTCTTTGGTTAACTTCTGACCATTGACATATTAAATGAAGATGCGCATTTGAGCAACATCAGTGATTTCAATTGACTCATCAATTGCCATTGCATAGCAGTCCTCATGTTTCACTTTGGTAACAAGCTGATCTGCCACATCTGATGCCAGCAATTCAGTCCTTCAAACAAATGACATGTTTGATAAAGAAATCTTTTAAAATTCATTATGCACTTTGGCTTTTGTCTTTCCTTTTAATACAGCATCTGTTGCAGCCGGCATACATTCCTTGATCGTTTCTGAGCCTGCAATTATTTTTATGCCTGCCCAGTGTCCCGGAGATGTGAAACGAAGCTGCCATAAAAAAACTCTACACAGGCATTCAATTTAATCTCTTGGAACAGACTGCATTAAAGTAGTTTCATCAGTGCACACTTGTGATAAAAAGACGACATGAAGAAAGACAGTGAACTAAAAGGCCCTGGGAAGACAATAGGATATCTGTCCCTTCATTTGTTTCATGGATTCCTCACACAGCCATTTAAATTCAGCAGAAGGCTCCAAATGTCTAAACTTTATCCTGAGCATTTTTTCAGTGCTGGAAAGGAATACAGTTAAGTGTCCCAGGGGGAGTTTTATAGAAAATGCGATGTGCAATGTTAATGAGTTGGGATGGGGTCATATGTTTTTCCATATAGAGCCAGTACAGAAACAAATACAGGACTCGAGGAGAAGTGATCTGCAGGGATCCACTGATCTGTGGCTCGGGGTGATCCTGTACTTCCATAGCCCCTCCAAAGACTGGCAGAAGGATCATGGGGGCTTTAACCCAAAATGCCCCAACGTGCCTCCATCCCGCTGCGTGCCAGGGCTCCGTGAATAGCTGGCACTGGAAGAAATTACAAACTTCTTGGGTGCCACAGGCGATTGCATCAGCGTTACTGATCCTCACTGGGCTTGTTACTGAAAACGCATCAAGCAGCTATATGGGTCAGACTGCTAAATTTGTAGACACGGAGTGTCAGGAAGCCTTTTTGTCAACTTAGTACCGTTTAGTATATGTGTCCTCAAGTTCAAAGCAATCCTGGCCTCAGACTTGTGATATTTTCTGCCCTTTCCCCTTTCTGTTGACTCAGACCTCTTCCCTTTGAGGTCAACATCAAAATAAAGATGTACGTTTCCTCAGCCTGACCATGGCTCTGACTCTTTAGATCAGCAATCCTATAGTCCATATGTCTTCCCATCTGTCAACTGGCATTTGAAGCCAGCTTGCTCCTCTATTCTTTCAGACAAGTGTGAGAATCAGGAGTTTCTTTAATGACGGTTTCAGGCCTTAAAGCGTTTGCTAAGATACTACCTATTAAGATCCCTTGATGGCACCTTGAATAGAGATCAAAAGCAGCTGAGTTCACTCCACAAATCTAATTCCGTCAGTCAGTTTAGGGCATTGAGAGAGGGGTGGGGAGGGCTCGGGAGGGCACCGCGCTCCCGCAGTTAGGAGACAGGCCTGGGAAGTCCGAGCCCTGGCTTCGGGGAGTGACGGTAAAACAGCAAACACGAGCACTGCTCAATCCCTCCCGTGGTGGCTGTGCTCAGACTGCCAGGGCTCCCCGTGCTTGAAAAGCAGAGCTGTACAAAGTGGGCTGGTGGCTTTGCTTGCAGCATGCTATGGTGACAGCCTTCAAGATCCGAGCTGTGCCTGGTTCAAGCGAGCGCTTTTTGGTGCCGCATAGTACCTGTGCCTCTGCTCCTTTGGCTGGAAGATTATTCAAAATTTTTCTGGAATGCAAGATTGTAAACAAAAATACTCTTCTCGTTAATAATTATTGCCAGGCAATAATTTGTCTCTTGTACTTCGGAGAGCTGCTAATAATGGGAATCTGTGTCCTGCTTCACCACTGGGACTGCATGAAAGGCAGCGTGGAGAGACGCTGCCTGCACGGCATTATCACAGCAAAGCGGCCGCTCTTTCTGAGGGCACAATTCGTCTTTCAAACATTCCTATTTTTAATGCCTGGCAGGAGATGCTGCAAAGCCCTTGGAATATTTGGGGAAGTGTTAGCACTGGTGGTGCTTTTCCCCAAGTGACACAGAAGAGTTAGTGGGAAGTTGTAGCCATTAATTCAAGCCCAAAGCCTGAAATTCAAGGGCTGTTGAGTTTCTGTGTACTGAAAGGTGGCTGTGGGAGCTGGAAGGTGCAGGGTGCCCGCCGTGGGAAGGGTGGTGGAGAGCATTCCCCAGGGACCCTTGACAGCCAGGGCTAACAAACAACAGCCAGGGCTAACAAACGTCACTTTTTACGGGACCCAAATGTCTGAGAAGAGCTGAAAAGCCCCAGGATGTGGCTGAGTGCCGGGGGATGGTGTCACTCTACTGACTGTCTAGTAAAACTTGACTCAGTGGAGTCAAGGGCACCATATGGCCTTAGATTTGCGTTGAAACCTGTTAAAGTGTGAGCATGAACCTGAAGTCCAGATGTAGGCTTTCTTTGGCCTCGGTCTTTAAATTCACTAATGTCACTTCTGCTCCCTGAGGGCAAACAGCCGCTCTGGCTGCCTGCTCTGGAGCCTCACTGTGTTTGAATCCGATGTTTAGTCAAAATTTGGGGCATGCAGATTGTTTGCTTGTAAGAGGGGAAACAGAAATGACTTTGATGCGATTCTACGTCTTCACCAAGAAGATACACCAGCTCCTAGACACTGCAGTAAGCAAAACATCAAGAGTTGGTTTTTGTTCCCACTCCAAGCCTCTTTCAGCCAGCCCTCGCCCAAAAGCAATCTCTGAGATGATTGTCATTGGGCTCATTTAAATCAGTTTGGCTTTCCGCTCTTTTTCTGTTAAATGTTTGCCTTTCTGCCCTTTTTCTGTGCCCATACTCTTGGTCACCCACCATTTTTCTTTTACAACTTCCACTCGGTCTTTTCTGTCCCTCTTTTACATGATGATACTCAGCCAAGTTTGTCTTCATCACAGTCATTTTTAGCGTGAATCCATATCTGCCTTTTTAGGGGGTAGTAGCGATGGTGACGTATACTTGTGGTTGCAGCAGAAGCCGCTATTGAGTTGGACAAAATAGGATGAATGCTGTATAAAAGCCTTCAGAGAGCTGTGAAATCTCTATCCTCTCTTCCTTGTTCTCCTGGGAACACTTGCACAAAGAGTATTTTTAATGTGAAGCAAAAAGGATTCTGACGAATACTCATTAACATTTTGTTTCTGCAAAGATACATACGTGATTATCGCAAGGCTGCAAGGGACACGTACTTGGTAAAGGTCTTAGATGTATGCTTAGTTTTATGTATATGCTTAAATCTTCCTGGTGGCCCCTGCTTTGCTGAATAGACATATTAACCAAGACAAAACCAGATATTTGATGGAGCTTATTTGTACTGCTCAGGTATGATGCAGTGTGCTGTGATATAGGTCTCCAAACTCACTGCATAATAGTGCTCTGTGAACAGTGAATCCTCCCATATAGTGGTAGCAATGGGTTGGTTGAAATACACACCCGCAAATCATTTGTATCATAATTCTGAACAACAAACCATAAAAGCAGGATTTAACCAGAGAAGTTGCAAAGGGAAACACCATCAGAACCGACAGATACATTCTGTAGCTTGTTTTCATCATGTGACTTTTTAGTGCAAGCCTAGATGGGAATCATTAGGTGAAGGTGTCGCTTCTCCATTGCCGCTTTGGAAGCTCCAGTCCCATGAATGCAGCTCTGATACGGACTGCAGTTTTTGCTAGATCCGGGCAGGTGCAGGCGGCCTGTTCCTGCTGCCTGTTCTGAGCTGGTTAAACCCAGGACAGCCTTGGTCAGGAAGAGTTAATGTAGCATGATGCTGAGTCTCAGCTAGTAATCTTGTCTGAGGGGCAGGAGAAAGTGTGTCTGTCTATGCCTCTTCCTGCAGACATACCACTGATATGTTCATCTGTTGCTGTGAGTGCCATGTAGAAAGTGGAGTGCTGGGCTTGCTTGGCTGTGCCGTTAGATACTGCCCTAGATTCATTTAGGAGTAAAGATTTCCCATTTGCACAAAAGAGGAACATGTTTTTGGGGACATACTGTGCAGCAGAAGTAACCAGACATGACAGAAGTGTTTCCAGGCTTTGCTGGAGTTCTCAAATCTTGTCACAGGGGGAACCATACACTCATTTTGCATGAGGTCCCCATTCTTTCAGTGGTTGTAATGCACTTTCTGTGCTGCTCTTTCCATATGAAACCTTGGGTTCCTTTTAGCAGCTGTTTGGGTGGAATAATGAAGTCTAACAGTCGGAAGCAAAAAAAAGGATGCATGGTCCTAGCTATTTCTTTTGGAATTACCCAGAAGTGTTCTGAAGGTGACCATGTTTTGTATGGCTGAGTGTTGTTTTGACTCAGTTGAAGCATACTGATGCTTTGACACAATGTCACCAGGGACTGGAGCTTCTGTCATCATGCGATGTCTGGTTTGCTAAGGTTGTTAATGTAGTACCTCTAAATACTGCTGGAGCCTCAGGGTGTGATCCAGTGTGGACTCAGAACCCAGGTGTCAGTCCTGGGAAGGGGAAGCTCCAGGTTCTGGTCCTTAGTTGCAGGATTTTTTGGTTTACACAAAGAGAGTTGAGAAGCAGGGGCCTGACTCAAGGACATCCATGACTACAATGTCTAGGTGCTACAACCAAACCAGCTCATCAGGATGGTGATTCAGCACTGCTTCTGCACCCCAAGGCAGGAGGGCAACAGAGTCAGGCTCCCACTGCTTGGACACAAATACTAATTCAAGCGGGCCTCTTGTCCCTGGAGGGCAGGGTGAGCAACTTCAGAATATGACAACTACTTAGGAATTGTCACTAAAAATCAGTCACCCAAGAAGAGCGCTCACTTCCTTAGACAAATGGGCCAAAAGCATCCTGGTTTAACTTCAGGAAAGCCAGAGGAGTTACACCACTGTTTTTTACATCACCATTCATTTTGGCCATACTGCAACAACAGGTTACTTATGTATCTGTATGTAATTGGGGGTATTTTTTTCTAGCTGATGGAAAGATAGCTGTGTAATTAATGGACTGGGTAATTTGTTCTAACAATAGGCCATATTGTGACATTGATTGTGAAACAATTCTCCCTTAGCAGAAAAAAACATTTGCATTTAAGTCTGTTAGCGTAATAGAGCTCAGTATTTCTAAGAAAGCTGCGTTTGACCTTTGGTGAAGACTGGAGATGGTAGCACCTGTTACCAGTGAAGCAAATGAAGGTGGTGTATCACTTCTATTTATATGACAGATACCGAACATTGTAAACATGCTGCTTCTTGCGTTAGCGCATCCTCGAAGTACACAGAGCTAGTCTAAAAAATATGGAAATACAAATGGTTAAAATCATACCCATCATTTGACATAAGTACTATTCTTCAGCACGTAAGTAATGTGAATGTTATGTTGCACAAGTATTTAGAGCTTCATTTACCTTCATCTTCTTTTCATTATTTGCAGGAGGTCTTGTTCTCTGATGGTGTCCTGAAAAATACAAACTGGATATTATTCTTATCTCTGCTGCTGATATTTACTGTCAATAAATAGACTCAGTTAAATGGGAACAAATGTTTGTTTCATAATCCTCCTGCAACTGCAGACTTCATTATATATGAAGAATACAGAGATGAATTCTGCCATTTGCCATCAGCATGTTTCCAGTTTCCCGGTATATAGTTCTCACATGCAACTGTATAATAATGTTAACCTGTACCTGGGCTGAGATTTTTTTTTTTTCCCCCCCTTCTTGGGTAAGATATAAGGATTAATTATTGATGTAGTCACTCTAGCCTTTCAACCTGGCTGGGACTGCCATTTTTTTCCCATGCTGTAGTGTCTAAAGTATTTCTTCTCCTCAGTGGAGGTAAGATTGTTTGTACTGCAGTGAATTGGTCCATTTAATACTCTTTCCTTTGCCTCCTCAGAATTTTTTTTTTTTAAATATTTTCTGAGCACATGGCTGAAGTCCCTTTTCCAAAAATGGATTTCTTTTTATCACAAAATGCTATTATACCACATCTCAAGAGTTAAAGTTTTATCGTAGGCAGATTCTATTTTCAGATAGCATCGTGTGGAGACTATGTTTTCAAAAGCATTAACTCAAACCACACGGATGCACAACTGCTTTAAAATATGAGAATTCACACATGCTTTTTATTATAACACACATAAAACTGAAGTATAATACAGTAGGCTTTGGCAATAAAACAGAGTAGTCGATATATAAATTTTATGCCTAGTTCTTTAGATTAATGAACCGCTTTTCTTGATGAATTGAGCATGAATGAGTAAAAACACAATGATCTGATTAGATACTAAATTAATGGTTTTCTGGCAATTCAAAAATTGCATGTCTAGTTCAGAGTTCACTTTTTTTTTTTTCCCTGGGACAACTTGATAACCTTCTTCTACTAGCCAAACCGCTAAAGAGGCATTGTCAGTCTCTTCAAGTTCACTATTGTTCTCAGAAAATCACTTCCTTAAGAAATATCCATATGTTGAGGGCCTCAGTTGTACTTTGTGGGAAACAAAATTACAGGTCAAAGTCATTTACTCTGTAATTCCATTGAGGTTGGATTCAGCTGGCACAAATATCTCCTAACGGCATTATAAGCAGGGGTGAGTCTGGCTTCACCTTCTCTCTGCTGGCACAAGAAATGGGGAGAGGTCTGTAGTCAATAGGGACAGTTGCAGGTGGGGGAGATTCCTCAGGGCTGAGATTTCAAGTTGAACCACTTCTTACGTTTGGAAGCTCAGGTTTGCATTTAGGGATATAAACGAGGGCAATAATCTGCCAAATTAACTGAACAGTCTTCTGTAGGCAGGGCCCCATATGTGTTTATGCCAGGGAGAGACCTTTATCATCTTAGAAGCGTTGGGAAGAGGAAATGCAGATTTGGGGCTGTCACAAGCTGGTCCAAACCTCCAGTGGCTGGTAGGGAAGGAGTTAATCAGCCCCTTGGCACCAAGCAGAGGAAGGCCTGTGCAGCAGGTAGTGATTTGTAGGAGGGTAGAGATGGGCCAGCTGGGAGAAATGAGCTGGTTGCTTTGGGGGGCTGTATAAAAGACTGTGTTAGCAGAAGGACCTACTAGAGAGGCAGCCTTGCTGTTTGGGGGCTTTGGTTGCAAGGAGTTGTGTCTCAGGCTGTTGTTACAGACTTGGGTGTGGCAAACCATGCTTTGCACTTTTCTTTGGTGTCCTGGTGGTACTTCTGAAAGGGCTGAGATGCTGCTTTGCAATGAAAGGCTCCCCTCTTTAAGGTGAGAGTGAAGTGGTTGTGGTCCTCAGACTCTGTGGCATCCCTTTTTGGTGCTGCAGTTCCCAACTGAGAAGGCAGGCTGGTCAGCTTGGGTGATGGAGCCATGGAAATGGAGCCATGCCAGAAGCTGTCTGAGATAAAACTCTCTTGTGGGAAAAAACGATGGGCCTGATTCTTTGCTCTCTTACAACCTTCTGTTGTTGCTGGTCCAGTGCAAAAGTGATGTGAAATACTGAGCAAATGAACAATTCCCAGAGGGGCAGAGGAACAGCAGCATCCTATGTCCAGAGGGAAGCTCTGGTGAGAGGTGCAGTCTCTCCATACAAAGGTGAGTGCTGTGGGGAATGGGAATACCAGCTTTTAAGGCTGCAAGGGGTGATTTTGGCAAAGCTGGTGAATCCTCCAAGGTGGAAGGAGCAGTTGCTGTAGAGGTGGTTGGAAAATGCAGAGAGTATTCTAAGAGTCTTTTGCCTGGGCTGTGGGAGACTGGGGTAAACAGGACAAGGTAAACGGTTCATCCCAGGGTGTTTTAGTGTGTGCAGCTGTGTCCTGGCTCACGTAAGAGAGGTCTGAAATGGAGGGGGAGAGAGAGAAAACAAGTGGTGGAATTGAAGAAGGTGGTAGCACTGACGCAGTGGTGAGCTGGTGTGTGTGAGCTGCAGGCATGTCTTAGATGGACTGGAAGAAAGGAAAGGAGACACATGGTGTGCAAAAAAAAAAAAGTAATAAATAAAAAAGCTCAGTCAGAGAGGTCAGCTCCTGAAATGGACCTGCCAGGGGTGGGGGTCCTGTCCCGGGGATCCTTTACATCCAGAACCTGTCATGGCATTCACAGATCTCTGTCTGGTCCCTTTTCTTCCTTGCCAGTGTCTTCCCCCTCCCCCTCCTCCTTTGTCAGGCAACTCGTTAACACTTATTAGCAAGCATCTTCAAAAGGCCAGGAGGGGGGAAAGGATGGGAGGGGAGCTGAGATGGCTAAAGGAAATGATTAGGAGATTCCTTTTCCTTTCTGCCTATTCAAGCTTTAATGACTAGCCCTTGCTCTGTCTGTGCCCTGCATTGTTATCCAGCCCTACCCCAGGATCGCAGCACCCCTGCTGCCCCCAGCACTGATCCGCTCTGGCATCTGGGGCTCTGCAGGTGCCCAGAGCATCTAACCTTTCTCATGCTGGGGGAGCTCACTGGGGCTTAGTCTTCCTGCTGCACTTGGCATTGGTGCCAGTGCTGTGCCAGCCCTGGTCTAGTCTCCTGCTGGTTCACTCCTCCAAGTATACCTTCTTAATCGGTGTCATCAGTGTTGGGCTGCCTCACTTGGTCTGCCCTTGTGTGATCCTGCCTAGAGACTGATCTCTATTTATGTCTAAACATGGCTTGCAAATCCCCAGTATCTAGCGTCAAGGACCAAGAATCTGCTAGGCAGCAAACGGGCTGTTTTAGTGGCCAGGATTGTGCTTGCTTGAGGTGGAGGAAGGAGGGTTGAATAAAGGTGACAGAATTTGGCCCATAGCTTTCTATTTCTGCCCTGCAGTTCCAGTGGTTTCAGTTGCAGTGCATGTTCTGTGGTTTCCACTTCAGCTAGTTATCTAGAGCTGAGCCCTAATCCCATCCAAGCGGATGGCAGAGCTCCCGTTGGCATTGGGAGAAGCAGGCTGGATCAGTGGAGGCTGTTTTGGGCAGTTCTGTTGTGGAACGTGGGTTATATTTATGTTTTGTTTTGTTCTGTCTGTCAGAATCTTCAGACTGGTGTTTCTTCACCCTTTCCAAGCTACAGTACCAGAATTACAGATCCTGGGCTGTTTTCTGTGCATTAGTGAACTCCCCAAAGAAGGATTTGTCTATCAAAAGACTCCTGTAATTTGGTCATAACAACCCTCCCCTCCTACCTGGCAGACAAAGAATTGGGAAGTTTTCAGAAGCTGCTTAAGTTCTGCATCTACCAAGGACTCTGTAGGCATAAAATACCAGCAAGCACATGTCATCTTTTCACAAAGCTCTTGCCTTTTCCTGCGGGAACAGCAGCTTGGCAGCAGGAGAGCTGGATGCCAGCCCTCCCAGCAGCACATACCAGAGCAGGCAGGTGACCTGCAGTGCAAAGTTCCAGCCTCTCAGAAGGGAAAGGCTTCACAGGTTTCCTGCACCTACTCAGTGCTCTTTAACCTGGGGGTATATGCGTAACTGTATGTGCAGGGCAAAGCCCTGATCCCAGGAATGGGTACTTAGAGACAGAGCCTTGAAATGAAGAGAACTTTGTTTGAATATCTGTGTGGGTCATGGGCTAGAGCTAATAGGTCTAGGACACTTCCTGAAGACAGATCTGGCTCTGAAATGCAGCACCGCGTCTGCTCTGGGCCTTGCTACAGACCCGTTATCTCTGGGGGGCTTCTTCAGGATCTCCTCCTGAATTATTAATGTAACCTGGAAAGAGGTTTTGACAGGGCTTAGTTGTACAGAGAATAGATGTGATTCTTATTAATATAAAGTCATTTGCTCCAGAAATTGATGCTCTGAGGGCTCTGGCTCACTCCCTTGGGATGTGAATTCTTTGGAGCAGTGGCTCTGTGTCAAAGAAATAGAGGCTTGCTAAAACTGGGGGATATTTTGCTACTGAATCCAAGCTGTAGTTGTTTGGGGCAGCAGCGTGCACAATTTGCCCAGGTAGTTCAATGACTTCTGTGTCAGCATTAAAGATGAGTACAAATTTGAAATGAAAGGGGGGAAAAAATGGAATAAGTGATTTAGCTTGTTCTGTCTTTTAGCTTGTAGAACAAACCTTGGATAATGTAGAGGAAAATCAGACTGAAGAGGCACTGATGGCTGGCTGGAGTACTCCTGCTCATACGCAGACTGTGTAGCGCCTGCTCCGAGAGCTGGGCGCCTTCGTTCATGCCAGTTCGTACAAGGTTCCTTCTTTCAATAACTTGTTATTACAGTCTGGGAGTGTGAGAGAATCTCCTCTGTGTCACTAGCTGAGGCTTTAATTTAAAAAAAAAAAGGGTAAAAAGTGAATTTTGAGACTAATACTGGAAAATTGGAACTACGCATGGAAAAAAACCAGAAGAATTGGTGAGCTGGAAAAAATAGACAAATATTATTATTTTTTAGTGCTTTTCAGAGTTTATGTTCTTTATCTATTACTTATTCCATGCTGCGTTTTGGAAAGTATTTGGCAAATATATAAAAGCAATCTGTAGGATACTTGTAGTCAGATGCCATAACCTAGATTAACTTGACTGCCTTTACAAAAATAGCTGCTAAAGAAATACACTGATTTATGTGTCAGTTTGAAACTTGTTTGGGGAAACAGTTATAGCTGTAGAATACAAAAAAAAATTTAGGACAGACAGTGCAAAAGTTTTATAGCTTCTTAGTATGAAAAGATGGGTAAATTTCAATTATGCATTTTCTTAACACAGCCTTTTTAGCTCTATAAAATGGTAACAATGTTAAAATCCCCTCCTGGGAAATAATGTCACATATCATGCCACTGAGAAATAGTACTTGAGGATGTTATGAAATGCTGGTGGAGTTAACCAGTTGTTAATCAGTTGTTCATTTGCAGCTGAGTCCTGCTCCAGCTGAAACTAAGATAATCGGATGACAATTTTGACTTGCAGGCGGTTTTGTTGTGAACTCGGTGTCTAACAAGATCTGTAAGGAATTACTTTAATACTGTGATAAAATCAGGTCAACTCATATTCAACTTTTATCTACCAGCAGGTCACCAGACGGTCAGTGCCGAGGTGCTTGTGTGGGGCCTGAGCAAGCAGCACCGGTGGGTGCTGGGCACCGATGGCTCCCGGCCGGCTTCCTCACAGCCCCTGATGCTGTTGGCATTACTGGACAGCTCTGTCCTGAGCTGAGGCCCCTGGGGAGCCGCTGTAACAGATTTTGAGGATCTGGAGCCCCAGTACAAACTTCTGTGGGGCTGGTGGGAATGAGGCGCTTTTGTAGCTCGTGGGGTCTGGGTCTGGGCCTGGCCTGGCCCCGCGGGGCTGGGAGTGTGTCTCTGCCATGAGGCGCCTGGTGACGGGGCCTGGGGGTCACTGCTGGTGCCGCATGCCTGTGGTAGCTCGTTTGGGGCCAGTCCCCTCTGTGGGGGCGTGGAGGGGATTTGGGAGAGCTGCTGTGCTTGGAGCCAGTGAGGCTGCGGCAGCCAGCCCCCGGCACACGGGGTCCCAAAGGCTCTGGGCCCCACTGAGGGGCTCGGGTGTGCCTGACCAATCCCACGCTGGCATCTGTCCTGGTCAGCCAATCCCAAATTGGCAGCGATGCCCCTCTGACCAATGGTGTTGTGCCACCTGGTCCCTGAGGGCACTGTGGGGCCTTGGTGCTCTTGTGCTGAGGCGGGAAAGCGAGGGCGGCTGTGCTCGAGGGCAACTCCCTCTTGTCACTGGTGTCCTGCCCGGCCCTGCCTGAGGAGAGCCTGGCCCTGTGCAGAGGGACAGTAGCCTGGCTGTGGGGGCACCTGAGTTATAGCATTTCTGTGACATGCTGCTGTAGGGCACCTGGGAAATACCAGGAGCACCAGGGCCTGGTATAAAGATGCTGTGGGCCCTCTCCTGACAGGATATTCCTTCAGAAGTGAGTGAGTCCCACAGGATTTGCTGTGAAACTTATTGGGCCCTGACTGCAGGTCGTATAACCGACAGCTGGCCTGTCCTGGTTCATCGCAGTCCTGTCTTCTGCTGTTCATGGTGGAGGCATCTGATGTTGGTTCCCTGTGTCTCTCTCCTTGAAGCATGAACCCCATCTAGTAACTGGCAGCTGCGCTGACTAGCTCGTTGTCTTCCTGTAAGTGCTAGTTTTCCCCCAGTGGAAAAGAAAATGTTTCGGTAATACAATCCCAACGAATGAAGGGGTTTTCTTAATTAAAGTAATAATCTGAAAGTTGTCATTGATAAGTGTGTAAACAAGCTGATTGCAGTGGGCGCATGAATAGCTCTAATGAGCACGTGTGGGTATTAAATTAACTATGGTTCACAAGCCATGCATGGCTATATGGTTATTTAGAAATAACAACTTTCCCCTTGTGCTCGACTTTGCCCACCACCCCAAAAATCTTGTCTTTTCAGTGTTGCACAACAAAAAGGAACCTACTTCTCTCACAAGAAGAGGGCTTTAAAGGAAATCACTGCTCTTAAGGTGGCTGGGAATGCAGCCTGTGCTGTTGGCATTTTTTCCCCTAAATGAAGTGCAGCCTAGTGGGTAGAGCATGGGCATTCAGCATCGGCCTCTCCTTGCTGGTGGGTTGTCCCAGAGCCCTTGGAGGAGGCACTCCACTGCTGGATGTGGTGGAGTGCCCTATCTGTGAAATGGGAGAACAATGGCTCTCGCAAGGCTGTTGTGCTGTTAACGAGCTCCTTGGAGGAAGGGCCCTACAGAAGTGCAAATCATCTTCTTATTTGCTGTTAATTATTGATATATTTATTCATTGCAATAAGCAGAATGGAAGTAGTAGGGCAATGGTAGGCTCAGCTGATCTGTAAGTGGGTGGAAGTACAGTGGCTTCATGTGACAGTCACAAGAAGGCTGCCACTGGACCTGCAGCTCTGCTCTGTTGATACTGGTGGGGCTCTGGAGGAGTCTCACCATTCCAGGCCCAGGAACATCTCCATGATTTGATTAAAAGGGACTTGTGTGTGTACCTTCCATCTATTGGAAGGGAAATAGAGTTTGAGTGCTAAATGTATTCTGGCGGGCTTTCCTGGGTGATCCTGCCTGCAACCTAAAATGGCAAAGAAGGACGCAACTTCAGGGTGTAGTTTGGCTTCCAGAGAGTTAAGTACAGCTTCTTCCCTGATCCAGAGGAGGTCAGAATTCATGTGTACTGGAGGCAATTGAACCTGATCTCCTGTTTTAGTAGCAACTCATTCTCCTTTGCTGTCATTTCAAGATATCATATTATGAAGTGGAAATTCAGCCTCCTGCTAGCCACCGTGTTGCTGCAAATAGCCTCCTTTCGAGTGCCCAGATTTAGCAGAGAATTAAGGTGGAGGGGAGATGCTGAATCAGTGACACTACCAAAGACAATTGTTGTTCTTTGTTTAAACAAACTGTGACTTGCATCATAAAACAAAAAAGAAATAGGATATTTATTGCGTGTCTGCCCCCAACTTGTGACTTAATGTTTCTCTGTTGGGATACAAGAAGTGGCCTGAGGGACTGGTTTTAGGAGATCACCTTTGAGGGAATGCTACAGCTTGCTGTGTATCTATCCCTCTGCATATTCATACATCTATCCTGTTAGTGTCTTGGGATTTATGCTCTTCTGGGCCTGCGTGATCATCAAACAGACAAATGAACAACCAGGGTAACCTTGGCTCTGAAGATAGTTGTGTTTGCCAAGGTGTCTGCTTTTATCTGCAAAAACTCAGGGAGGAGATTTCTGAGCGGCTAAATGTGTTTCCTTCTCTTCCGCAACTAGCACTGTCTGATGTGGGTGAGTGTGTGCGTGCATGTCCCATGTGCCCCTGCTTTCACATGTCAGTTGAGATTGCATATCCATCCACCGGTGAGTGGGCTGAATAGCATGTCCTGCTTTCTGCCCAAGCATCTTGGAAACACAGACCTGCAGAACCTTGCTCCGCTGGGCCTTCTCCTGTTTTGTAGGTCCTTGGAAGCATGAGAACTGTGTCTTCAGGCCCACATAGGGTGGGCGGTGGGTCAGATGAGGTTTGCTTGCAAGGGTAGCAATGGGTGGATGTGAAACTCTGCACTTTGCCTGTCTGCTTTGACAAAGCCAGCTCCATGCAAAGGGTTGGGCATCTGTACTGCCTAGAAGCAGACGACCTGAAGAATGGGAGAAGTGAAGGGATATGTCCTATCTCACCCAGCAGGTAACTGGAGGAGAGCCTAAGCCCTTGCATCTCTCGTTCCTGTTCAGTACTGTTAGGTGAAGTAGCTGGAATGTGTAGAGAGGAGCTCTATGCCAAGTCAGAGCTGATACAGGCCACAAGTTTCCCCTGCTCTTTCTGTGACATAGGTTCCTGATCCCGTGGGCTGGCTTCTTGCTTAAAGCAGCACTCTGTGGTGTTGCTGGAGATCTGTTACAGCGTGGGTCCTGCTCTTTCTGAGAGGCTTGGTACTAAACAACTCCCTCTTGAAAGAAAACAAAACAACAAACCAAATAAACAACAAACCAAATAAACAACAACAAAAAATCCCAGGTAGGATTGTTTTAGCAGAGCAGAGTGTGCTGTGCATGCACAGTCACTTCCTTATGCATTTGAGCTAAAATAGGAAGTCCCAGGTGGAATTTCTACATTGGTGTGTGATCTGTCTGGATTACTTCCCTTTCCTGACAAAGGAAAGGCAGTGTTGCCCTGCTCTTTGTGAAGCGCTCTCCTGGCATCATCACGCTGGTTCAATTTGCACAAGTCTGAACTAGCTATAGGAAGTAAATGCGTGCTAACGCCCTCCTGCAATGAGGGCAGGATTTGGACTTCAGGAACTGTGGGAAGTTACAACCTTCAGGTATATTTCTTCTGTCAAGCAGACCAAGGCTTGCTGGAGATTCTTAGCTTCAAGGTTTGGCAGGAATTGCCATTTCACATTGCTAGCAAAGAGTCTGCAAATATGCTGTATAATTAACACCAGGAAATTCTGACTCCTGAGGCTACAGGGTTAAACAAATATATGTCCCCATTAAACTTGAATAATAAGAGGTTAACTCATTAGGAAAAGAACACTCTTGATGTGCTTAATGGAGGGAGCATTAACTCTTACAGTTCCTTGCAAACCCTTATGTTAGCTTAACTTTCCCTTTTGAGTGTTAATTTTCCTTCTATAGAATACTTTACATCCCCACCCCCCACCCCCCCCCAGTTGATCTCCTGCGTATTCTCTATGAGTCTTCTTTTGATTCCTGGATTATTGACATGCTTGGCTCCTTTGGAGTCTTTAAAAATTATATCCTGCTGTGTTGATGGTTGGTTGCATACTTAAAAATAATATGCAGTGCAGAACTTCTGCAGAACAAAGGCAAATCTTGAAAACCGCTCATTTGAATGTCCAGTAGCAACAATTCACATGCCTGTGTCTCCTATTTAATCCTTAAATTCCCTAAAAAAAATACATTGTAGTAGCAGGGAAGATCTGGAGATACTAAGTCACAAGCAAGTGGCCTGCAAATGTAACATTTTTCATCAGTGATTTTTTTTTTTTTAATTGTAAAAGCACACCAAAAAATAATTTTGAAGACCTTGTATTTGCAGTTCCAATACCCAGTTAATTTCCAACAGATGCACCTAGCTTGTAAACCTCTGCTTGGATTTGTTGTGGACCAGGGGCTTGCTGGCTGTGTTCATACCTGGCTGGTCACAGAGTTCAAGGCTCACTGACACTCATTACTGTAGAATGGGCTTCTCGGGTCAGGCAAAAGATGCCAAATTTCAGAGGAAGACAGATGAAGTATACGTAAATGAATATAGCCAAGGCAAAAGCTTGCAAGCCTAATTGTTCTTTGATTGTGGCATGAGCAAACCTTATTCCAGTGGCTGTGGCTCTGGAATGCCTTTGGTGTTCCCTAAATGCTGTTGTCCTTTGAAGACAGGACATTATTCTTGCCTGAAATTATAATTCTGGGAGAGCTAATTACTCCTTTCACCCTGGGCAGTGATGGAAATAAGTCAGCTTCAGCCATTTCCTCCAGCTCTTCTTCCTTGCTGAGCACTGACCATGCACTCTAGGGTGCTGTTGCCAAGTGGAAGAGTCTCTGGGAAGCAGGAGATACGTCACACTCATGTTTGGGAGATTTTCCTGGAGAATATTTTCTGTCTCCAGCCATCCTTAAGTGTTGTTCTTTTGAATGGGGTGAGTCTGGTTCCTTGAGAACCTTCTGGCACTATGAAGACAATAATCCTATTGCTGGTCATGGTCATGCTTCTGTCAGTGATTAATCCAAGTGTCGGCTCCATATGATAAAATTAAAATATTGATTTGTACAGTTTGGTCCAATCAAGGAGAGAAAAGTGGTCCTTTGCACAGAACCGAAAGACTGGTTTTTCTTTCTGAGATTACTCTTCTAAAACACAGGAACAGATTTAACTAAATAATTGACTTCTGGTAAATTGAGCACAGAGATCATCTGGTTCTGCTGTAAGCAAATAGGAAATTTGTTTTCTGCGTTGTTACTTGCATTCTGGATCTTTCGTAACAAACATCTGGATGTCTCTGGCCATGGATTCCTTAGACTTGGCAGTTAAAAAAATTCTAGAGAGTATTTGAAGTTAGAGGCCCGTGGGGTGAGAAGGGGAACCCAAAGTATTCCTGACCTTCGATGACCCACTTAAGAAACGAGATTTGCTTATGGAACAGCTACATGTTTGAAGCAGCTCTGGCTGGGAACAGTTCTAGCCATAGAAAAGACAAAGTGTAGCCTCAGACTATGTAATAATGCTTTTCAAGGCAGGAATGATAATAATTTATAATGCATGCAGCTGTATAAGCTGTCAGCAGAATCAATTATGGAACATTTTATTTTGTGGATCACCTGAGAATAGCCTGTCTTGCCGAAGCTTGCAGAGAAGAGATGCAAGAAATCTGGGAAACGCTTCCAAGCAAGGAGGTTTCCAATAGCAAATAGTAAACCAATGATGTCAGCCAAAGGCAGGAAATCAACATTTTGGCTCCTGCGTCCTCTGTGGCTCTGCCTCTTTCCTGGATGTGGGAGTGTGCATGTATGTGGAACTGTATAAATAATCACACGCCAACGTGTTTCATGTGATGTAGAGGCTGCCTTAGAGTGACTGGCTTCTGGGATGTGTAGGTGCTTAGCATGAACACTTGCGTGTTCTTAGAAAAGCTGAACCTGTTTTCAGCGGTGTCCCATGGAATGATCCTGAGATCCAAGCTGTTCCATATGCTGCAGCAGGGTAGAGGAAATAGCGCTTTTTTTTTTTTTGAAGTAACATATTTTTGTTGAATTTACTGTCTGTTATATGGGCAAATTAATCTCTGTTTTTGTCAGGTGTTTCATACAAGACTTCTGTTGCAGCAGCCCAAGCATTTAGATTTTTGTCTTTATTGGCCTGGTTTCCACTTTAACAAATTCACAGCTTGCGAGCTGTTGCTGGAAGATTCAAACATGCAAAACATTAAGGAAGCACTGAGCACAGCCATCCTCTTAATCCATCCTCTTAATCTGTGCTCTGTCTTCGCTACTAATAGTGTGTAACATCCGACTACAGTAATGCCTAGAGCACCAGCTCCTGTCAAACCCTGTTGTGGTGGGTGCCACATGGGTGGGAGGGGGAATTCTTGCCTTCTGGGGTCTTGAGTGGGAGCTAAATGAGACGGGGGCTGGGGGAAATCACCACAGTGGGCAAAGAGAGGAAGTGACTTGGTCACACAGCAGATCAGTGGCAGAACAGGGAATAGAATTAGGTCTCTGCTAGGATACTTAGTCACATCTAAACTCATTTTTCACAGTGCCTCGAGGCAGACTAGGTGACTTCTTACAGTACTTTTTTGCCCCCTTTTATGACAAGCCCATGGATGAATTAGCTGGTACCTGCTAATTAGTGGATGCAGACAAGGACGAAGGCTCAGGCTTGCCTCAGCTTGCCTGTGGTAAATTTAATGCTGACCATGACTTTTCCTTGTTTCCACTGACCAGTTAGATGCTGTGCCAATCTTGATTAACTTGGTAGTTTTAAAAACTGAATTCAATTAATTTCATCATAGAGACAAGCCCTCTGGCCATGCGAGTTTGCAGGGAGAGGCACAGAAAAAAGGCTTGGATCACTACCTGCATTTCTCTGGAGTCATTGAAATCGTACCCATTAATTCATAACCTGAAAATACAAATATAAAGCTAATAGATATGACAAAAGAAATCATGCTACTGTGTTTCATAGAATGCCATGATAGAGAAGCCATGCTTTAAGTGGAAATGCTGAGTTCTTGATATGAAAGAGAAAGCCTCTTCTACAGATCCAATACATTAGTAATGATAAACAGATCTTCCAATGGACATTGATTTAGGAAAAATAAGATGGATTAATACAGGCATTCATCTTCACTGTCAGTTTAATATCAAGATAATTTTATTTGACAGTTCAATGTAATAAACACCCCTTTCCTTAATACATATTTGGGAAAAGTAGGCAATATTGTAATACAGTAATTAGCCATATTTGCCTTTACTATGTGTGAATAAGATAATATACTAGAGTGTTCAACCTAATTGATCTATTATGTGATAGGGACTCACAACCAGACTGCAAATTACAGTTTAACCCCCCAAAGGGCTAGACTTGTTTAGAAAATGTGCGAGTCTTTAAGAGATAAAATTAATAGAACTGACGTTGACCTAAATATTCAGTGTTATTAATTGTATCAGTGGATTGTGCTGCTTTTATGCGCAACTAGGAAGGCAGTGTGTTTAGAAAGGAGCAGGTTTATGACAGCAGTGGGAAGGGTGGCTAACAGAAAACATGACAATTATTGCAAACCAGGTTTCCTGGTTAAAAAAGTGATTGTCACAGGCCCTTAAAATTGCGATTCCATGTGGTTGTGATTAAACAAATCATCCGAGCAGTGCGTTTGGAACATAATGGCTCTGTGGGAAAAAAAATGTAAATCAGGTTTTTGTATTAATGAAAACAGTTTAATATGGTTTTAATGACCCATTTTTCAGTCTTCACCAGAAAGTAATTACCAGTTAGATAGTTAGTGCTCTGGGCTTTGTTCTGGCTCTCAGAACTCCTTCAGCTGGTCACCCGGGGGAGTCCTGCCGTGCTTCGTGGGCAGCTGTGGGCTAGTGACCCAGCAGCCATGGGGCCCTTCTCCACTGCAGCTCCCTGCCCTCTGCTTTGTGGTGCATGAGGGACAAGTGGGTCTGCCTCTAAGTTCCCCATTTATTGCTGATAAGGCCAAGGGTAAACCCATAATGAGAGACAGCAGCTGCCCCTGGCAAAAAAACTGGCTGTGCCTGATTAATAACTTATCTCTGGGAGTAGGCCAGGGACTGGCAGCTGCAAGAGTGAACATCTGGGCTGGTGGCAGTGCAGACCTGAATGTGGGCAGCTTGGCTCCCGAGGGAGGGTGCAGCCCAAAGGTGTACTGTTAACAGGGACACCCAGCAGGTTCAAATGGCTGTGACTTGTTCATCTCCAGCAGAAATGAGAGGAGTAGAGATGCCAGTCACTGGAGAAACTGTGACCGGGACCCAAGATTTTTGCGTTCCTGCCCAGCTGCCAACCCAGTATACCCCACTGCCTCTGCTCTTGTGTATGGAAGCAAAAGCCTGACTAAATAACTTTGCATGTCTTTTAGTGCTTGGAAAGGGCTACCAGCCCCTGGTTATTTATTCAGAACAGGAGATTACTGGATTAGTTTCTGCTGCAATGCTGTCCAGTGCTGGTGTTCACCCTCTAAGAAGGGCACTGCAGCGGGTTCAGAGCAGCCATCAGAGCAGGTAAGGCACCGATGGACACCTTTGAATCAAGCAAATTAAGACCCTGTTTAGATGTTCATAGTTTGCACCTACTTACATGGGAGCAGATATTTCGTAATAGAGGGCTCTTCGATCTTGTGAAGAAAGATGTAATGCAGCCCGATTTCTTGAGGTAGGAATATGCAGGGTCAAAAAGGTACATCTTTCACGTTAGGAGTGCTTAACATTGGAACCCCTTGCTGAGGAATACGGTGAATTCATTGTCACTGCAAACTTTAATACCAAGGCAGGATGTTTTCCTCTAGAAACCAGCTGCAGAGGCTCAGGATATGCTCATCCAGTTGCTATTGAATTTTGAGCAGGAGGGGTTCAGAGGAGTCCTGTGTGCTGCATTAGAGTGAAGGCTGGGCTATCATGATGGTCTGCGGCTTGGTCTGTGCATTCAGAGCTCATCTTTCTGAGCCTTCTGATGGAGAGAAGGCCAATGCTACCTCATACTCATATGGACACAAAAATAATGAAGTTTAAGGTCCAGGTGAAATCTAGAATTTGCAAAATTTCTGATTTCTGGATGTTGGGCTCGCTGCACTAGGTTAGTGGATTTGTGTATGCTTGCTGAAGCTTAAACACATCAGAAATGTCTCTTGCTTGGAAGCAAAGGCAGGAATCTTCTAGGTACTGGCTCTGCCCCTCCCAATGAGAAATCGTAGGTTTGTCTGGTTAGTGTCTAGGCACCCTACCTGAGGTAGTTCAGGCTGTTGAAAAGCTGAATGTGCGGGATGCAAAGCTCTGTGCAACAGTAGCTGCTTTGCCTGCAGGTCAGCATGGTGAGAGATTGCAGCATGCAGTGGGAGAGCACCTGCAGAAGCTGTGCAAGTTGTTACTGCAGGTGCCTGCGCAGGAAGCATCAGAGCTGGCCTTTTAGCTTGTAAGTCAGATGTTAATATTGGGCTCTCTTACATGCTTGGGGGAGAGATGTATTTTGGCTTGATGTTCCTAGCACTTCCTTTGACTGGGAAACATCACAATACGTGTGTGAGACCAGTCAATATAGAGGGATGAGACTGTATTCAATGTTCCTGATACTGTTGAGAAATAAAGTAGATTGAGGGCAGTGAGTGAGAACAGAAGGAGATTTTGAGGGAGGGGAGGATCCTTCAAACTTTATTTATCCACTGTAAAGAAACATATAAAATTAAACAGAAATCAATTTTCTAAAAACCCCTCCCAGGTCACCTGTAATGGAAATAATGTGACACAGCTTAATGCCATACACTGCAGATTTTGTCAAGAACATAAAGAAACCTAGCGCTTTATTTTTATTTTTGAAGTGGAAGTGGTTCACAAGGTATACCAGGGAGATGATTCAGTGCTTACAGTTGTGACATGTCAGAGTCTCGTAAGCTCAAAGACGACTGTCTTTATTGTGTTTTCCTTTTCATCTTCCAAACTTTGAGCCCCTGTATTCCTATCGTTTTCCCTTTCCGATGTGAAATAAGGAGCATATTCTAAACAATGGTGTTCTTTTGATACATGCCATAATAAAGAAATGCTGACTTGGAGAACAGCAGATCATAGCTGTCCACAAAGAAGTACAGAGAGGTGCTAATCCTTTTGGCATAGCACTCCAGCAGTTGCTCCTGCTGGCTGATGGAAAGCCAACAATTATTTTTCTCTTCTAACATAACAGGGACAAAGGAGCTTCCCTTAGCAGCCCATCTCTGCCCTAATTTATGTTGCAGCTTTTTAGGGAAGGGAGCAAAAGTCATTTTAGGAGCTATTGAAGGACGTCTTCCTCTTTTATAGCTCCTGTATGTTTTTGGCAATTGAAGTAGAATACATTTGTGGGGCACATCAATGGCAGCAGCCTGCAAAGGGTTCAGGAAAGGCCTAATCACCTCCTCAGTGGTGGCACAGCTGCTCTGAGATCCTGCCAAACAGAGAAGGTAGGAGGCACCTTGGGGACCGAGGGAGGGCTGCTCTGTGGATGGGACTGCAGGGCTGGTTGGGCTGTCCTCTGCAGAAAGGGAGGTGACAGGGCCAGGTTAGGAAGCCAGAGCCCAGGGCTTGAGGAGCCATGTGTTGGCAGTGCTTTATGTCTCTTCCTGAGACAACTCTGCTCTCTGCTGTTGCAGCAACCTTGGGGAATAATGCCATGGGGAGCTGATTATGATGTTGCTGAGGAAAGGCTCTGGGGACTGTCACCCTCACTCCTGCAGGCAGGTAGTTTTGACTCATAAAGGGCTCTGGTGCCCTGTCTCACCCCTGGGAGCTGCTGCATGGGCTGTCTTTGGAAGTGCTTTGTATATCAGATGTTTTTTCTGCCTCAAGCAGGATGACTTTTGCTGTCCTGTTGTGTGTTGAGTGTGACGGCAGCTCCCTGCTGAATGCTGTGCAGTGATGGGGACCTTAAGATGTGTAACACATGTGAAGCAGAAGCTATTAAAAGAAATTTTGTGGGGATCTTTCACATGGTTAGTAAGAGTACATGGTCAGATCCAAGCTGACTGACCCTGACTGGACACTACTGCCAGGTGGGATTCCTTGTGGAATGCTACAAGGGACAGAAAATTCACTAAGGGTAGAAAATTTGCTTACTTTTTCTCCTGTGTATGGATCAGGATGAAGCAAGGACATGCCAACAAATGGCCCTTGATGTAATATAGGGACAATGAGGGGATAGAGCCCAGAGGTGACACACTGTTGTCCTGAACACTTACAGGGTGAAGAAATCCTGCCACTGCGCAACTGGAGCATATTGCTCAACACTGGATGGACCTGGGGGAGGCCTATTCTGATCAGGACAAAATAGTTAAGAGTTGGTTCCTGTGTATTACAGCTTGCGCTGCCTCTGTATTTTAACTATGAAATCATCTTGTTGTCTTTTGTTCTCCCTAGAGGATCTCTGGGCTTCTAGAAAGACTCTCTCTGTGACTGTCTCATATTAAGGAAGCAAGTGCTCAGGTCAAGGGCTGTCTTTTCCTATGTGAGTGTAACAGTATTTAGTGCATAATGGCTCCAGTTTCTGACTGAAACTTCTCTAGGCTTTACTGCACCATGAGTAAAAAGTAATGAGATTGGCCAGAAATAAAAAAGCCCCAGGAATTTTGATTCTTCTACCAGACTGAGCTGCATAGAGTCCCCTATCCCTTGAAGGCTGGCATGGGTGGGAGTATTTCCATAGCCAGTGGGGTGGCTGAGTGTGAAGCACATAGTGAGCCTTGGCAGAATGAAGGTTTAACTCCTCCATGACCTGCCAGCTAATGGTGTGTTTGGCACTTGAACAAACTGACCGCTGCTGTAACCAGTGTGATGTTTCAGTCACAATAAACCAAATGTGACACCGCTTTTTCAGGCTCAGTTGCTACTGCTGATGGTGCTGTGCCCATGACCCCCTGATATGCCAATTGTTCCCACTGCTGGGACTAACAGATTTTGTCAAAGGAACCTAAAATGAATGTGCCAAAGCCTGTGGATAGTTGGTGGATATTGGTATTTGTAAACTCCTAGTCTGAAAACCTCCCTCGACTTTTTCATTCCTTTCTCCTTCCAATCACAGTGATACTTTCTTCTCAGTAGGCTGCATTCATCTTTTTATTTGCACCATTAAATGCTGCTTTGTCGCTCTCTGACATCTATCCTTCTGTAGGGTTGTTTGTCTTGTCTCTGTGTTTGATGGCCAGACAGTTGGGATAAGCTCTGTATCTGCAAGACACCTGGGGACACAAAAAAGCAGGGTTCTTAATTTTTGGCTGGACAATACTTGATTTATCTTGTTCCTGTCACTGCAATTTTGTTTTATCTGTTTTTAATGTCCGCTTTCTTTAAAAACAAATGTTGGGGGGGAGTCAGGCTCCGAGGTAGATCCCAGTGCTGTGACTTCATGGGACTGTTGCAGATTCCTGAGCCCAGTGCCGGGTCCTTTGCCTCCTGGAGTCCTTTGCTGTGCGCCAGACTCTGCGCCATGCTTACATAGCTCAGTAGTCCTGCCTGGGCCAGGTCTGCGCTCCCTTGACTGTGGTGTGGGAAAAGTGGGAAGGAGCGAGTTGCTGTGGGCAGTGATATGCAGAGCTTGGGGGGGAAGGGGTAAGCTCACAGGGGGTGTCTGTTCTTAATCAATTTGAAGATTGGCTTTCTGAAGCTGGGAGATGGTCTGGGGAGGTGGGGAACTCCTGCAAGTAAAGCCCTGTGTCTTCCCAAGGAGGCCTGCTCAGCTGCTGTCTTAGAGGAGCTCGGAGAGTTTCAGAGCAGCTGTGTGGGAGGAGAAGAGGGATTTGTGGTTGAGCTTCTGGGAATTAAAAAGGGTTGAAATCTTGCCAGCCAACAATGAGATCCCTTTAAAACTAGGGTGAAATTCAGGCGCCGCTGAAGTCAGTGGCAGTTTTGTTCTAGTCTTCAGTAACATCAAGATTTTATCCCAGCTGTGTGGGGAAAGCGTTGGAGTTCTGCACTGCAGTGTTTACTACTGAAGCTCTATAGCGTGAACACCTTCATAGAAAATAAGTGCCACAGTTGCAGTGCCAGAGCACTCAGTTATGTGTGCATGTTCAGACAACAGAGGAAAAACCTATGGGAGTGTTTGTAGGGTTAAACTCCCTATGCTCCTTTTTATAGTCAGGAGAGTGTGCTCCAGCATGGACCATTCCCTGACTTTAAATGTGGTTTTTCCTCTGGAGGGAGGAATCTGCTTCATCTCCCCAGGATCGTGTGACCTGCCTGATCTGTTGGTGCAGTGAATGGTATTATAAATACTTCTCACCCATGCAGGGAAACCAAATAACAATTAAAAGGAACCAACTAAAAAGGCATTAATTAATTCTATCAGAATAACAAGCACTTGCTGAAATATCTGTATGGGGTTGATATGTGAGTACACACCGAAAAAAAGGTAAATTGATTTAATTGCCAATTTTTTTGCTGTAATATATGATTTTTAATTGGGTACTTTGGTCAGGAGATGGTGCTGTAAATATGTCCAGTTGTCTTTTACACTTCTCTAAGCATCCCTAGTGCTATGCGGTATTGAACTCTGAAAGCAGATTGCCCTGAAGATCTGTTCTGCTGTGAGATCTGCCCTCTGTAGCTCCGAGAAGAGGAATGAATTACATGGTTGAGGAGCTGTCAAGCAGTTTTTGTACCTCAGATCTGGTCTTCTGGCAATTTGCTATTGCCTGATCTTCCCCAGCAATGAGGGTTTGTCCTATCCTTTGCCCTTACCCCCCAAAAGGGTGTGCTATTTGGGCAAAATCCCGGCAACAGGTATCCAGCCTCAAGCACCAAGTTGTACTATCTGACACAGAGCTATAGCGAAGCTCCTTTAGCAATGTGAATTCCTGCTGACCTTAGCAGTCATATATT